>NW_017300113.1:767272-808768 GCF_001594075.2 Trachymyrmex cornetzi | reverse complement strand
CGGCTGCCGGTTTATTAAGTCGTTATCCAGGGTCGAGTACGTTCCTCAAGCGTACAAGCGAGTTTCGCGCGTGCAGCAGTAAAGACGAATCACCGTTAATCCGCAATTGATATGCGCACAAACAACAATACACAATATATAATAGACAATCTCGCCTTTCATCTTCTATTTTCAAACATCTCTGGCGTAAATATAGATATATATGAAAATATATTATTGCGATAATTTTCCTAAAAACTTTTAAGGTTTAAGAAAACCCATACAAACCAGCTCCTTATAAATATATTCGAATGTTTTAAAGCAGCCCCTAGATGCTCAATATTATTGTACAATATTTTGTACAATATTATTGATGCCTCTTTTAAATAATTTAAAATAAATAGTCTGGAGGCGACCAATAATATTGTGTAATAATATAATTATTGACCGTCTAGGGGTCGTTCCGGAACTGGTGTCAAAATCTGTAATGCTTTCTACAATAAGTCATTATCCAAGCTTAAGTCTTAAGCCATAAGAAATTGACTAATCACAGTTAAATGTGAAAAGAATAAATGACTATGATTGGTCAGTTCTTATCACTTAAGACTTAAAGCTTTATAGGTAACGACTTATTGTAGAAAACCCATAATACGATTACTGACGTTGGATCTATATGACTCATTTAATTTACATTACTTAAAAAGTACTAATTAATTTCAAGAAACTAAAATGACAACTTGTATAAAAAAAGAATTAATACTAATTTTAATAAGAATAATCCAATTTGCAAATAAAACAAAAAAAATTGTATTATTTGATGTTTTTAATAAAGAGATTTATATTTGAGTGGGTATCCAATAGACTTACTGTCAGCTTCAAAAGGTTGAAAAAATGTGGATAGAGAAACATAATTATGCGAGACGCAACTCTGTAAATAATTGCGTAATACTGGAATGTAACACGTGCCGCAGTTAAATACATAGTAATGTCGAAACTACACTTGTGTAGTGAAGTGATATTAGAATGACTCGTGGACCGAGAACGGCCTTGGATGATCGTACGAGACCACCTCTATACTCGCGCCAACGATCATGATAAATGACGCACTAATTATGCACACGTGCGGAGGACATATTGTAATCGTACTTTACAATCGTCACGCGCGGAGTTCACGAGCAAGGATCGAACATCTAATCGGCACGGAGAGAATTAAAATCACTATTCATTGATGGTTGTAAATTACTTCACGTCGCTTTTACATATACATAGTATATTATTCGCAAATTCATGTTTTTTCATTCTTTATAAATAAAAAAAGTATTAAAATAGGATAATAAGAGACATAAAAATATATATTGTTATTTTTTATTATAGTACACTTATTGTCAGAGAAAAAGACACAGCAAAAGAAGTCGTAAAGACAATTGTACAAGTTTTACGTAGAATCAAGTAAATAGTTGATTAAACTATACATTTTATAGTTATGAATATACTATAAATTAGTACATTCAACTATGTACAACGTACATTAATTTTACATATAAAACTTGTATATCACTTTTACAGTTGCTACTATTATATTTTCTCTGCCTAAGTATAAACCGATGCCATATATTTTAATTCACATATGATTTCGTCGCTGAATAAGAGCGAACTAAATTCTGAACCACGTTTCCACGAAATAATTTTTCATTAGGAATTCAACCACCATATCAATTTGATCAAGTGACAAAGCGCAATTCGTACGTTATATATACGTACGTGTGTGCGATTTAATGACTCAATTAAGACTATTTTATAATTTCAATTTGATCATCTGAAATGGACCAAAGTGCTTCAACGCACAATTCTTGGAACTGATGTAAAATCATTATTCCGGATATGGTTCGCGCTTTTTCTGGGTCAGATAGAACCTCGGACGAAAAGTCGGACGGAAGGTAGACAAAGAGTTCTAATTTCGTTAATGGATGGCGACGTAAAAAATGTGCGTAACTACCTGTCCCGTATTTCCAACGGCAGGGGTCTCCTTGAGATCTGTCCTCACGTAGAAGAGACGGGGTCCTTAGCCTTACGTGCTATCTGCGTTGTGTTGGTTACATAACGCACACGCGGCCGCTCGCATGAATGAATACATTCATAAAGACGGGTCCGGCCGGCTTAGCGCGCACGTCACACACATATGCGGGGCTACAATCTCAATAAGAAAATACGTCTATTATGTCGTTACAATAACGATATCAATTCGTTGACCGTCGTGGCACCGAGCGGAGCCCATTGTCTTCAAACGATAGTAGAGTGTCCCCTGACCGGTGCACCATGTAAATCGCCCTCGAATAATTTTGCCTCCGAAATCTTGAGGCCAGGAGTCTGAAGTCAACGTCGTTCGAAAGATAATTATTATATTTTTCATCAATTATTATTATATATGAAGCGTTTATACTTTTTTTTCGAAGAAAGAAGATCGAAAACGAATTTGGCGAAAGTAACGCCAATATACACTGTTATTTTCTTCGAATATTTACAAAATAATTTATATTTGACGCAGATCAATTTACATGTTCTATTTTACTACATATAAGAAGATATTTCCGTTGCATTCATGTATAAAATGTCAAGGGTTAATATCAGAACATTAATCATCGCGACGTAAGATTACCGGTATATAATTATCCTTTAACGAGATGGAAGATTTGAGCGAATCAAACGCTGTCTTGTCTTCGTTTTTGAAGACAATTGGTTTGGTCACTCTATCACAGATCGTACTTCCTCCGGACAAAACTGATATATGATATTTTAAGTGACGGAGTACCCGGCCAGTAATTGAATTTAAAGGGCGGAAGCGAAGAAATCTGGTCCCCTTTCGTATTAACCTAATCAAGCGCAGTTGTCGGTACCGCCGACTGTCGCGGTCACAATAGAGACATTAAATTGTCAGTACGGATTTATTAAACCCGGCGCGGTTACAGCCGTGAAACCGCGTAGATCTTGGACGGTTCGTCTCATCGTCGGTATTATATCTGAATGTTTGTAACTAACGATTTCACGTACAGTTGTAAGCCTCGAATATACAGACTTTAAGATATGTTGCAAATATATTAATAGTGTCCAGTTCTATCAATATAGATTAACTTTAACCCCAATTTAATTTACTCATCATCTTTTTCTAACTCTTAGAACTTAGAAAAAGATAAAAAGTAAACTAAACCGAAGTTACTATTAATTTATATTGATAAAATTAATTTCAATTTCAATTTAATTTACTTTTTATTTTTTTTTAGTTCTAAGAATTGAAAAAGATAAATTCCACTGAGAAGTTAATTTAAATTGGTAGAAATAAACGTTATTAATCACTTATGATATATTTTAGGTTTATTTTATCAATATAAATTAACTTTAATCTCGGTTTAACTTACTTTTTATTTTTGTCTAATTTCAAGAATTAAAAAAGATAAATAAATTAAACTAAGATTAAAATTAATAGAAATAGACATAAAATCCTAATTTTTTACATTTTATTAAAATCGTTTTTTTAAACACGTGTATTGTTATTTATTAACTAGACTTTTGTAAATTTTGACGATAAATCAAAAGGAAGATAGGGCGAGGGGTCATTTTTCTATGCCACCAGAGCAGGTGTTAGGCAACTTTGCTCTTGTTGCTGGAAATTACGTACGGTCGCTAACAAAGAGATTCATCGGCGGCTTTGAGTCTTTTTTATCGCTGCGGTTGAACAACCCTCGTAAGAGTCGCTATTAGGCGTTCAACATTCATGCGAACATCTCGTCGTTCTCGGTACGATGACTTGTCAACAATTCACCGTGGTCGGTATTTCGTGCAAATGTCTCCCTTCTTTGGGGCTGTCATGCTTATTTGTTCCTTATCATTGAATTTAAGACAAGTTTTTATCAATAATGAGCTTTTCGTACTATATCGACACATACGTTAAACTGACTGAAGAAATAAATTCAGGGCAACGTCAGGATTTTATTAAATTCATGAATAATGAATTTTGCGAGTCCTAAAGTTTTTATGAGTATCTTTAACAATCTTTCACAACATAGTCATCATGTTAAAAAGAAATAAACAAATAATCTTTTTGCTTACCTTTACGCGCTTGATATCTTGAATCTCCACTTGTAAAACCTGTTTTTAAAATATCAAGTTAAAACCAAAAATATTCACAAGTTATAATTCGAAACAGATTTTAAATTTCAGACTAAATTGTAAATTTTGTCTAATTTTGTATAATTTTCATTTTTTGATAATAACATAAAAATAAGCTTGTATCTCTAAAATATATATATAATAGCAAATTTATTATTTTCTAGATAAACAGTTTTTGTTTGAGAAATCTGTTTTTAAACAGGAAAAAGAAGGCCGAGGATTATTAATTCGCAAGGAATGATTAATAATGCGGTGTTAATAATCCCGCGCCTAATTAATGAAAAATTGTTTATTAAAGACAAATTTCATTACAATAAAGTAAATTCGCACAACCGTGGGAAAAGGCACATAATGAATTTGGTTCTTGGTGAACCAATGGACATGGAAATGGTACGTTTACCCGTATACAACAAAGCGCATGTAGCATGCGAAACAAAAAGAATTCCACACGATAAGGCTTCGATAACGGGAACGGCGTCGCAGCTCTGCGTCTTTTTGATGTACCATCGTTGTAAAGTGACATATTCAAAGAAAAAGATTACTATCTAAAACAGTGACGCGCAACCTTTTCTTTAAGGATCACTTTTAAATAAATATATATATATATATATATATGGGTAAAATTTTACGGGCTGCATAGTGTTTATTTCGTTTAGATAAAATAAAAAATAATTTTATATTTTTGGCTATGATTCGGCAGACCACAAAAAATTCACAAGTGAGCAGCTTGCAGCCCGCGAACCGTAAGTTGCGCATCACTAAAAAACTTGTTCTAAATGATACTTGGTCTTACACAGCTTTTGCAATCGGGAGATTCCCTCCTCCCGATTATCACCGTACTTGGCCTCCCACGCATCAAATAACATATTGTAGTATCTTGGAACATCAAAGTACTGCAAGTATTGATGGCCGGTGGTAGTAGGGAAAATCTTTTCAAAATTTCCCAACTGTGTTAACTCATCCTCATATGTAATCAAATGTCTCACATCATCAGGAGTAAGATCATCAATTATTTCATCCAGATAGTCCTCCCGATTTCTCAGATTCGCGTACAAGGATTGCTTATGACGTTCCTGGTAGCTAAGGGTAGCTCGGTGCAGTCTGTAATCTTGGCACACCGGATCTAATTGATATCTTTGGGCTAGTTTCTCCGTTTCCTCCGCCGGTACGCATGTGGGCAGTTGGTATCCGGCCATATTAAAGAGGTTTCTAATGAGGGGCCCCTTGACCGCAATGTCGAGAGGCGAGGAAGACTGTAGAGAGGGCGATATATTCACCTCGAGTAACCATGGTCTTCGGTTCTCGTCCAGAATAATATCGATGCCAAAAAGTTCATAGCAACAATACCTTAGGATTTAATAAAATACATTACACACACATCAGAAAAATACTGAGTGATATAAGCAAAGTAGTTACATGAACCAATTAATCACATTTCAGCACAGGAAAACGAGCATTCTATATTGGCCGTAAAATCTTATAGAAGAAATTGTTTACAACATATTAAATTTTTATTTTTTTGTCATTTAATTATTGCAATAGTAAAAATCTAAAAAAACGTTAGCGCCCCCCAAATGTACATAACAATAAAAATAATAATTTATTTTATTAAAAAACGAATTCAACGATTCTAGAAATCTTACCTCGAAGATGTATTGGCCTTCGTTAGAGTGTTGATAGAAGATTCGCCAGCTATCATCGTCTTGATGACAATGTCCTTTATCGATTTCCATATCTTCGTAACATTCACGTTTTCTTGCTCGAGATAGGACCACAGGGTTTTCAGGGTCCACTTATGACCGGTGCTAGAATCCACAGAGTCGTTACTGGTGTAAGTCGCGCTGGTCTTGTTGATGCTGTAGTTGGTGAGATGCATGAAACGATCGCTGAGGTAGTTAATGTCGTCGTTGTACTTGACGGAAGCGAAGCGTACAAGGCCGTCTGGATATATGTAAACCTTAAGCGGGTTAAAGCTGGTGACAAACACGTAGAGTCGCAGATCGAACTTGGCACCTCGTATTAGCATCGGCCGCGACAGATATTGCTGCACGACGACGGCGCGTTTCTTTGGTATTTGGGACCAGCGGTGGACAACGCGGATCCCAGTCCCGCGGGCGGACGCCGGCGGTTTGATGATCCATTTCTCTTTGCCGCCGTTTTTCTCCCACACCTGACGGAACATACGCATATCTTGAGGTAGCACATAGGTGCGCGGCACGAAGCCGAATTCCCGCTTGCCGTACTTCATCATCATCCGGCTAAGATTGCGCCAGAGCCGATCCTTTCGGCCGATCTGGAAAGTGCCAGGAAAATGGTTGACCTTCTGCGATTCCTTCAAACTCTTATAGGAGATGGACTTCATGTGCTTGCCCCAAGTGCCGGACCAATACCGACATTTCTTCATTAACCGGTAACCGGAATTCACAACGGTGCGACGCACTAATGTCGGTGTTACCGTAGTCAGGTGCCACTTAAGATGTCTCGTTATTTCATACGGCAGTGCCGAGCCAGTCTTGCTGTCAAACAACTGGAAGGCGATGTAAGGTGGCACATTATCGAACAGGCTTCTACGGAAGGGCAGTTTGTTCTGTTTGTCACCATCGATCGACAGCAGATCTCCATCGATATCGAGGTCAGGCACGCTCTCCTCATCGTACTGAGTCTCGGCGCCATCAGTGCTGCTCGCAATGCTACTAGTTTCGTGCTGATTATATACGATTACATCCATCTCGAATAGCCTGCAACACATGGGGGGAACAAAGGATTCGTCATGACGCACGGCAATTTAACTCTGACACTTCGAGTAATTCAACATCCTTTACATTTGTACATCGGTATCTCTTTAACTCTTAAACAATCTCGTTTCAAATAACGGCAGCAGCGAATCGATGCAATTATGTAATTCATAATCGTAGAATCATGTCGATTTGCTGCTGTCGTAATGTGGACGTCTTTAAACAATTAAGGTACCAATGAATACCGTTAATACGGTACAGAATACCGCTACCAAACATCTCCAAGAAACAGAATTGTTAGAGATGAACATGTCACAGTCAAGAACTACAATTTGCTATGATTGGCTGAGCTTCATGTATACATATGTCGATTTAATTACCGAGATATTGCAATCGTATCCTTATTATTATTGTTATAAAGAGATGCTTCCTGAAAATTTTAACTGCGATTACAAAGAGTGATCAGTTTTCTCAGACCTTAAGGGCATAATTGAGATTGTAGATAAAATCAATTTACTTGTTGCAGTGAAGAACAAGATTAATACGTAAAATTCGATTAAAATTTAACCGGCAGCCACGTCAACTTGAACAAAAAACTTTTGTCAGAAAATTTTCTCCGTAATTTATCGCTGCATTCTATCTCAAATCCGTTTCACATACATAACTCCACAATGCAGAGCACTCAACATAAACAACAACTCCACAATGTTACCATTACTTAAATTTTTTTAGTCGATTTAAAAAATTTTAAAAATTACATCAAATTTGTAAATTAATATTTTTATAAAACATACGTTTTATAAAAATATTAATTCACAAATTTGATGTAATTTTTTTTAGAAACATATACTTCACAAAAATTTTTATAAATTATATTTTAAATATTCTTGGCCATTGTGTATTTATTATTTATTCTTGAGAATTATATGTATGGCTCACAAAAATTTTTATAAAACATACTTTAGATATTTTTGGACATTATGTATTGATAAAAATATTTAAAAATTTAATATATTTTTCCTGAAAAAATAATCTATTGTATTTTTTTTTACATTCTTTAACTCATGACCTTCTTTGGTTTGATAAAAAATTGCATAGTAAGACAACGTCAATATATAATAAGGATCATAAAGATTGAAGGTCACAAAACTGAATGCTGTAAAACATAAAGTCATAAAATGTTATTATCCCATTGGCAATTACGCTAAGCAATTTCTGCATAACAGCAGCTACGAGTGAGACTATGATCTGTCTAGATCGAATAATGCTTCGCGATCGTATCAATGCATGATATAAGCATCTTAATATACGTATTAGAAAATAGCGCGTGCACGATCATGAAGGAGTTTTGTAAAAAGAAAAATACGTACCAATCTGTATTGTTCAAACGCCAGCAGCTACCAGCATTATGACGACGCCACAAACACCTGAAACATAACAATTAATTCGCGATTATTACAATTACCGAGAGATCATAATGATGGATTCTTAGAAGGATGTTCTTCGTACTCTCATTGATAACAGGATTAATATTTCCTTGTAGCATGCATGGAAATTTGTGGGGAAAATATTTCGAGAAACGCACGCAAAAATATGGAGGTAATAATATCTTAACCGATCTTAAAAAACACAGCCTGCTGATGTGTAATTGCGAAATCGTGAGGTTAAATATCGCGAAAAAATATGTATGGAGTATTTACACCATAGCAATAATTTACGTTTTGATAGACCATTACGGATAACTTATAAGTCAATTCAAAGATCATCGAAATTTGAACTACCGGCAAATGTCGACTTGCATTTCACAATCTTATGCAATTACGTTCATCCCAACTTTCTAAGCATATTTTCAATATTCCATACATGATTAGAACATTTGTGTTGCGTTAGTGTATCTTATTTTAATTTGATGCATCTTATGTTTACTTTTATTTGACTTATTTTTATATATTTTATTATTATTATATTTAAAAGACAAAAATATAAAAAAATAATTCTCTAGTGGCTTCTTTTGGTTATTCAATTCTTTTAATACGCTTTAGCTAATTATATTGAAAACAATTTTTGTTAATAATTTAAACACAATGTTACGTTTCGTTATATTTAAACTTGTGAATCAACCGGCGGCTTGTACATCTCAATAATTACGAATGTAATCATTCGCATGCGAATAGCGCGTCTGTCTGTTGCTTGAATGAGAAGTCGGTACATGTCTGTTCGCGTGCAAAATGATAGATACATTTTGCTGTACGATTGTATTTTTAATGAGACAGTATTGTGGATTAGCGGTAATTTAAAAAAATATTCTGCTATAATTAATACTATCTATCTTAGAAACTTCGCTTGTCTTATTTTTTTTCGTGGACTAACTTTTTTCCTGAAATTTTCGTAATTTTCTATTTGAAGAATTAGTCTTCTCCTCAATGGAGAAAAAAGTGTCATTTCCATTACGATAATTTCACAAATTCTTTGAACGAAACATAGGCTACGTTCGGAAACGTTGCTCGGATGCCGAGCGATGTTCCCGAACGCAGCCATTATCTGTAAAACCCGACAATAGATAGGAAGATAAGTATCCGAGTATAATACTCCAAGATAGGAAAATATTGATTTTACAGTACATTATCTACAAGCATTAACTCTTATCTTGTTACGATTAACAATCACAAAGCTAAAGTTACGACACTTTCCCTTCAATGATAAGTTTACGGGAAGGTACAGGTAGAAGAATATACTCTGCAGAAATCGTAAAATGGATAAACGCGATGATAGACATCAGGATGCAGATGTGCGTATGCGGCAGTTAAATACAAAAAGCGAGAGCTGTCAATTAATTCGCCGCCGCGAAACGCATGTTAAGTAAATATGCCGGCCACCGTGTGGCAATTAAATACTCGTTATCGATCGCGCAATCGCCGGAACACGGTAGTGCATTAATCGGAAAGTAAGACAGGGGACTCGCGGAGAAGAAAGAGTTAATTTTCTTTCGTGGCCTACTTACGTAAAATCAAATTAACGCGATGCTTTAAAAATACAACCAGAACGGAAGACTCGAAAAAGTGTGAAAGCGTCGCGCCCATCGATCGCCGCGATTGATCGATGACTTTTGGAGCAATTCATTCACTTGCGCTCTGCAGATTATTCCTCTTTTTAAATATTATTTTTTAAATAGATCATGATTCCAATTCATATAGAAAAAGTTGACCATTCGATTTATTTTAGACTAATGCATGTTAATTAAATCGGAGGAAAAAATAGAGATTTCTAAAATTAGTTCACGAGGTTTGGGTTAAACTAATAAAAAAAGCGAGAGTAAAATTGCTTCCTGTGGAGTGCGTGTACGAAACAGACATTGTGTTTTTGACGCCCGTGGAGAATGAGGGAAATTGATTAAATCGTGTTTTAAGATTGGGATGCAAGAAAGCTCTCGTATTAAGTCGCATAAGACGCATTAATATTCATGTGTCAGTTTCGCCACCTCCGGATACAGTACCCGGACGGCTACGGCAGGTGACAGGCGGTTTTCGATTTCTTGCAATGTCGCATGGCGCGATTAAAGCCGCCGGCCAAACATTGTAGCCTTTTGCATGCAAAGGTGACTTGCTGTAGCGTTTTCGTTGCAGTGCTGTGCAATTTAAAGCGATTTAATCTTGTTGCATCCCCTGTACCGTAACTTCCGTGATTTTTTGGCGATACAAGAAGTGGCAAGACCGTGCCTTTATAATTGGATATGGACATAAGAGTTACGAAAATATAATGAAATATAAAACACACTTTCCGCTTTTTCTTTCAATGACAAACTACGTTTTCCATTACTTATAACCTCAGTAATTTTATAATAAAGCTTTACGCCCATAAGATATGTATTTAATGCAAAAATTCCAAAGTTATATCGAATATTTATGTATCATATAATACGTACATACTCGATTTATTTTATATAAACTAAATAAGATATCCCAGAACAAAAAAGATAACTTTTTATTCTATACAGGGTTGCCATAGAAAACGAATTTTAAAATTCTTTGACTTTTCTAGGTTTTCCAGATAAAAATGGGAAATTTCCATGATCAATATAAAATATGTAAAAATTTTAACATTTAGAATCAAGAATTGCAAGAAAGCTAGCTTATAATTATAATAAATTTGGCTATTGGGAATTAGCGCTGTACTATGTGCGCCATAAATTTCAAATTGTTATATAATAATGATTGTGATGCAACCTATGCTCAGTTATTACTGATTTTGTGGTAGTGCTTCTTCTGATATGGCTTTCGTGTTCGGTTATTTTGGTAAACTACTCTCTTCTTCTAAACTACTGTTTAATTGTCTGAGCGTTTGTCCAACATAGGCTGCATTACAATTTTCTGATTTTGTACATTCTTCTTAGACAATTTTGGAACCGAATCTTTATAAGCATAACAATATTATTGAGTTTGTTCATATTGAAGAAAGAAAGTCTCATATTTAAATCTTTGGTAATATGATTAAATTTGTTAAAATTATATTCATTGAATGGTATTGGTGAACCAAGAATTTTTTTATTTCATCTTCATTGCCAGTTTTTTTATTTTGCTACACTAATGCCCGTTTTTGCCAATATAGATTATTTTAATTTTCTAATCTTTAGAACTCTAATCTTTTTCTAATCTTTAGAACTAAAATTTGATAAGACGGAGAGTAAATTGAACCGAGATTAAAGTTAATCTACATTGATGGAAATGGGCATAAACCTATCATCGTGCCCTTCTTTTGAGAAAGATGAGACAAAAAAATTAGATATCTTCCCGAACATGTTGGTTTTTGGTACCAATCAAATTTTATTATTGTTGTTAGAGATAAAGATCGTGATATCAAGAAAATTAATTCTGTCAGTACCCACTTCAAGTGTAAATTGAAATATCGGATGGAATAGATTAAATTTGTCTAGTACTACATTTATCATTGTGTCGGTACTGCCATAACTACGTCATCAATGTATCTGTAAAAGAACCGAATATCAAAGTTTAGTGTCTCGAGAACCTATCTCTCCAAATCTTGTACGACTAAATCAGCTATCACCGGGAAAAACGGTGAGCCCATTGGTGTGCCGAATATTTGTTAATAAATGCAATTATCAAATGAAAAGTATATAGAGTTCAAAGCTATATTATTAAAAACTCAAAAGAAGCTTAGTAGAATAATAAAATTTTGAGAGCAAATTCAAGCTAACAAAAAAAATTAGTATTGGAAAAAAGAATGCAGTTATGACGAAAAAGAGCGATCAAATAAAATTAACGAATAAAATATAAATTTTAATTATTTTATTTTAAAAAAATCATTTAAAGTGCACGAATTTTGAACGTATTTGACTAAACGTCAGATATAATATTTAAAAAATTATAACAATTATTTAGAATAGAAGCAATTCAAGGGAATTGTGAGTAAAATTCCAGTCTTTTATATTTTCTTCTGACTTTTCCCGGTTTTCCATGACCAATTTCAATTTCCCTGACTTATCTCGGTTTTCCAGGTCTGTGGTAACTCTGCTATAGACTAAATAATTAATTTCTTAATCGCAAAAATATGATCCGTGATTTACTGCGATATATATTTAATCTCGACCGTTATTGTCAAAATTTATAGTAAAGTGGATGATTAATTAAATTCGTTCAAATCGAGCAATCGAGCTGTTACTAATTATAAACTATGTGGATTATTTTTGTATATGCTGCTAAATGCTTTTAGATAAATTAATAATTAAGTACCTAATTGAAACGAATCGATGTAAATATGAATATCAATTTTTCCTCCTTTTTATATTTCGAAATATATTTAATGACTCTTTTGCTATTATCAATAACAGCTTTAGCAAACTTTTTTCTTTTCCTTCGTTTAATTAACTTATAATTTGCACAAATATTAAATTTCTTAATCGCAATATACTATTTACGATATACTGTGATATCCAATTTGGATCGTTACTTTCAAAATTTAATAATAAAATACAAGATTAATTAAATCTATTCGAATCGAGTAAAATGTATAACTGTGTTAAATTATGCAAATTATTTTTGCATAATATATTCTACAAAATGCTTCTTAAATAAATTAATAAATAACTGAATTAAACAAATCATCACAGAATAAATATCAATATAAACTTTTCTTTTTTTTACATTTTAAAATATAGCTATGTATTGATTTTTTTACTATTATCATTAACTTAAATGTAAACATTAATTTATTATTAAATCATTAAAAAAGCTGCAATAGATCTTTTCTCTTTATTTTTTCGTTTATTTATAATAATTTGCACAAATAGGTATATTAAATTTCGTGATATGAAGTTATGAATTTGAATTCTATAATATAAATAAGAATGTACTCTTTGAATGAAGTGGCACTTTTCGCTGTGTCATATAGCTTTTTCATATACTTATGATTCCGTCGTTATAAGAAGATTAATAAAGAAGAGAAGGATATGGAATATATTGTGGGTGGTGATTCGATATCATTTATCATTGAAACAAGACGTTTATTGATGATGATGATGATACTGCCTGACGGCCTCAACAGAGACGCCGGATGGCTTTACGTCGAAAAAGGTTCTTAAACATAACAAGTTAACATCTATATAATAGTCGCTATGTTTTACAAGAAAATAGTCATCTCAGGTACAAAATGGAACCCTATCACAGACGTCACTTAAAGCTTTAATCACCTATGTACAATGCGACCGAGTAAACCGCGTAAAGAAGTAAAAGTTCTCAAAGAATTCTCAATGAGGCTTCGCAAAAGTTTCTTTTGGAAGACAGCGATTCGTCGTTTTCCTCCTCGCGATGTCATTCAGCGAGAGGATCCTTTGTCATTGGATTGTCCGTCTTGATCACTTCGAACGTCCGCTCCGGAGATCTCAGGATGGTGTTCGTTGTCGTTTGATTGCCTCATCACCATGGTCTCCAGACTGCGTTGGAAGACTCCGAAGACTCACCGGAGGAGCTCGCGACACTGACAGGGCTCTGCGGAGGAGTGTACACGTTCTGGGGCACGTTCGTCTGACCCGTCGGCGCTTGAGTCGTCTTCGTCGCAGCTGCCGAGGTTGCCGTCGGCAGCGCATGCTTGGTACCAGCTGGACCCTCCAGTCGTCGAAGGCAGCCGCCGAGGTGTCGCATGAGTTGGGCACCCGCGGCGGGATGCACCGCTGCAGCGACCGGCGTCGATAGGAAGGTTGACACTTCCTGGGCGCACTGGGTGAAGCCATCGCGGAATCGGTCGGCGTAGCTGTTCTCCGGCGTGAGTGTGAGTCTCCTGGCGGCGCGTAGCGTATGAAGATGACGCACCGTCAACTCAAGGATGTCTGCCTTTTCCAACTTCGCCACGTTCTCACCTTCGGCCTGTAGTGCGGTCACCATCAGATCCTTCAGCTCGTCCAGGCAACGATTGATACGGGCACGTCGTTTGCGCTCCAGCATCGGCTTCATCACCTTGCGGTATTGATAAGTGCGCGACACTGGTTCCTCGTACTCCATACCGCTGACCGGCGTGTAACCCGTGTGCGGTGACATGATCACACTTTATATTGTCACTGGTCACAAAACAAGGGATAACTGAGTCCAGTGAGAGTGGATTCTTCTGCGGATATCCTGCGTGGATCCCGGGCCGAATCACCGATCGACGATCCGATCAAGGCTCTAGGGGAATCCGCGGTGCTCTCTTGTTAACGTATATCTCCTAATCGGAAATAGTTCGAAATCAAAAGCACAATCGAAAATGTTCGACGTTTATATTATTCTCTATTCGAATAGTACTGTCTCGCTGTTCTCGGAGTGCCGAGAGTGCGTCTGAGTCCGTACGTATTCGTGACGGTTCTGAAGCGCTGGTGGGGTACAACCCGTTATTTATATACCGCGTGATGCCCCACCCGTGCCGCCGTCGTCCTGCGCCCCACAGCTGGGTGACGGAGGGGTCCGAGGGGCACGGTGTGCTGAACCCTGCAGCCCGCGTGCACGGCCAGCCAGCAGCAGCCGTAGCGTATCGTGGGAAGCTCGCGGGCCGGAGCGTTCCCACAGATCAGGGGGCCTGTTGGGGCCTGCACAGGTTCTGTGCCGCTTAACGCCTGCCGGGCCGAAGAGGGGGGGGGCCCTCCTTGCGAGCGAAGAGCGCGAGCGTACGCTCGCTCGCGCGCGCGCGCGCACGGGAGGGGACACTTTGCTCACCGAGAACACACCTGCACGCGGTGCCCTGGCACGACACGACGCGCCAAACCGCGCCGAGAAACACGGGCGAGAGGCGAGAAGAGGAGAGCACACGCCACGACGCGCGACCAGCACGAGGACGACTCGCGCGATCCGTCGCGCGGTAGAGCGGCGCGAGCCTCGATCCTCGCGCCGGAGGTAAAGATTATCGCGATTGAATCTATGAAAGATGCCGCTTCGCGAGGATATGGGCTAGATTGAAACATAGCGAGAGAAAACGAACTTTCTCGCACGGTTTCAGAGTTATTTGGAGATATCATTTGCCAATCGTTTGTAATTTTCAGTGACTGATGTGCCTTCTGTTATATGAAAATATATTATACACCTTTATTCAATAACACAATAACAATAGATAAAACTGATTTTGCATATAATGCAAATACAATAAAAGATAACTTTAAAAGTTACTCACTACAAAACTATCATTTTAGTGATTAACCCAACAGCGATAGCGACAGAAATAGCGATAGCAATAGCGATAGGAACAGAGGAATTCAACATACGGGAATGCATGTTAATGTACATACGAACACGGAATAAGACGATAGCGATAAAATTCCGACGAGTTGGAATTCTGTGTCTACCAATCAGCGTCCAGATTTTTCATTCTGTTTATATGTGCTATAACCTTGAAGCGGATGAAAGAATATACTACAGTCTTTACACTGAAAGAAAAGATTGGTTGCTGCAGCAAATTAGATGATTAAATATGGTATAGCATTTTTAATTGGCTGTAGTAACCAATTTTTGGTTGCGTTAGTCAATCGAAAACCTATACTGACATTGCGGATAGGCTAACACAACCAACAATCTTTTCTTTCAGTGTATACGAAATCAGATTGGTTGACATTTTTTATTTCTTTCACGGCATTGTGCAACTGGAGGCGACAATTATACTATATATCACTTATTTCTAAAACATTTCTATTGCTATTTTTATCGCTGTGACCTCGCATTGTGTTTAGGGCTTAAGAGATATATCTATACTTTATAATCGTGCACTGAAAGAAAAAATTAATTGCCGTAACAATTTAGATAGTAAAATATGGTATAGCATTTTTAATCGGCTACAGCAACTAGTTTAAGCCTACCCGCAACGTCAGTATATGATTTCGATAGGCTAACGCAACTAAAAATTTGCTACTACAACCAAAAACTGGTTGTTGCAAGCGATTAAAAATGCTATGCCATATTTTACTATCTAAACTGTTGCAGCAACCAATTTTTTTCTTTCAGTGTGCGTTTTCACTCAATTATTATACATTGAAATACAAAAATTTAGAGAAAAATGTCTGTAAAAGGAGTGTTTATTCGATCGTGCCTGCGGACTAAGATAACGATGTTTTCAATCGAAGAAACAATATTTATAGGACATCTAAACACCGCTGTTGGTTCGCGCGCTCGAGGCGCATGACACTTGTTGATTTACGTCGGATTACCACCGACGTGATGCACGTGTACGCGCGTGTCGGCAGTACTCCCGGCACTTCCTCGGAGTGAATCACGTCTTGGCAACGCCGTGTCGCGGACTGGACCATTTCGCGTTCCTCTTCGTGTGGAACAATAGAAATAAACATCACGTACGCGGCCTGCCCACGCTTGTCTCATCGCGATTATACGAGATCATCTGTTAGATTGTCTCTGTTGCGTTACATCATACGAATCGCTGGGAACGTATTATAAAGATTTATTTGGGAAAAAAATTCTTAAAAAGTTTTAATGAATGAATTGCTTCTATATGGTAGTTCTGTATCTAGAGAGATAACGGACGGTGTCACTGGACGGGTTTAGCCATAAACTCTTCTGTGTGGGAAAAAAATTCTGACATTAAGTTAAATCACCTTTCTGTTCTGCGACGAAGAAATTCTGTGGACGTATCCTTTCTATCCAGTATATTTTCTGAATTTTTGACTATAATTAACCTATGATCTCTTCCTGCTTTTAAAAGATTTGCGTAACTTGAGAAAGTTTTGCATATATTCCACTCGAGATCAGTCTGATATTATAGAGAATCTCTCGAGGGTTTCTGACAACCGGTTCCGGTGCAATCGGAGCGGGGAGCCCAGGAGCCGATGTTTTGAATTATAAACGTACGTTCTTAATGATCCGCCCATTCTTGGACTCGGACGGGCCTCGCTTGTGGGACTTAACGAGGTGTTTAGCCCTTTTGGAAGCCGATATCCCAAACAAGGCCCCGCTGAGTGGGCCGGTCGAGTATTTATGAGCCTTGGGTCTAAACGCAAAAGTAGCTAGTCGCTTCGGAAGTATCCGCGCGCGCGCGATCCGGATAATACCACGATGTGTCGTCTTCATAAAAGGAAAAAGAAAAATCAGCTTTTTCAAGCATACGATCGCCGCTTAATCGCCGATTTGTTCGTGATTGCGATGGAAATTGATACCAGTGGAATATTTTGTCGCAAGAATTTTTAGAACTCGAGAAGAAACCCTGCTCTCGGAAGACGTTCGCCATAATACCTTTGTAAGTGAGAATCTCTGTGGGAGATAAGTCTGATCCTCGATTTTAAAAGGGTGGTTAGTCACTAAAATTCTTCACAAAAGATAGTATAAACTTAAAGATAATATTTTAGAACGTCCACTTTTTCTTTTTCACCCTTTTGCACGAGATCACTGAATATTATTCTCTCTGTCAGTACTTAACAATGAGAAATAATAAAAAATGTATTACGCAGTCATAACTCTGTTATAAAGATAATATTTTAAAATAGTCTATCGTAACAACAAAGCCTACTTTCTCTCTTCAATTCCCTTTTAAACGAGACATCACTAAATATTATTCTTAGTATTTTATAGCAAGAAATAACATAAAAATATATAAATATCGTAATTCTATAACATCCTTTAGATAATATTTTTCTTACATCGGTTTTTTTCAGCAATTATCCTCGTTTCCATACTGCACAATGATACAGATCAAAACACTTCTCTCGTTGACATTTAACTGCGATACAAGAGGTTTCAACGAAACAGTCTCAAAACGCTCGCGACATATATCTTATTCTGGCAAAGTGCCATGCATCTAGATGTGCTTGAGCAATTTCGTTAGTCCATGCGTGTGTCACGTATTTATTATTAACCCTCTAGTAGCAAGATGGACTTTCGGAATATATATTTGGATCCAGTTTTTTTTATTTAATCAATATACAAAATAAGTTAAAAAATAATAACACATAAAACTTTTTTCCCTGCTTATTTGATGAAAACATAATATAAAGTTTACTAACTGACTTTAAATAGTAGCACTAAAATACAAAACGCTTTGATTGACGAAGCCATAAATCGCACTTAACTCCAACCTTACCATTTAGAGAGTATCTTTATATTCTATTTGTCTGAACATGCTCCACACTACGTGTCTCTTCCCTCTCGATCCAAACTCTATCCTCTCTACCTCTCTTTCTCCCTCTTTTGCTATGTCTTATTTATCATTATCAATTCCCCTCTTGAATCATAGTTTCTGCGCGGTAAGTACGTGCGTCGACGGACGAAAATAAGGCAGGAGCGACCGCGCGCCGGTAGAAGACCGGTAGGATAATTACATTGATTGGTCATACAAGCCGGATGCGGCGGTACGCGCGTATACCAGTTAAAGCCCCGACGAAACGAGCGTTATCCGCGGCGATGCGGCGCTACCGCCGGGACACCGGGTACATATTATTGCCCCACGTTAACAACTTGTTACGCCCGCTCACCATCGGCGGCGAATGAAATGAACGTTGATATTCTCGCGGCGAGAACGCGTCCTTACGTGATCCCCGACGATGAAGTTCGTAATTCGTTTCTGGGTATGATGGATTTTTTGTGCACTCGTCGGTCGGTCCGCAGCAAATCGTGCGCTTCCTTCATCGAGAGATCGAGGAAGTCTTGACCTCAAGAGCGAGGGAGAGGAGAGGGGGAAGGGAGGGGGGAGAGAATAAAAAAAGGAAGAAAGGAAGAGATACGTCGGGATTCATCGTGATTCGCGTTAACATTACACGCAACCGTTAAGTCGACATTTTGGTTGTATAACAGGTTTGTCAAGCATATTAATTAACTGCGAGACGGTCAAATTATAAGGTTTCCGAAATTTTTTTGAACACACTCGGGAAGTCCTGCATCTGATATTTTATCGATTCGATTGGCTTGATAAGCGTGATAAGCGAAAGATCGGCGTGACGTTAATTAAGTATAGCGTTGATGCATGTATGAGCGATAGAAAGTATTATTATTACGATTAGATAGTAATAATAATGTTAATAATTAGAATACATAATATTAACTTGCAATATAGTGTTTTTTTAATCACTAATTTTTCTAATAGCTTTATAATTTATTTTTTTTAACTACGTTAAAGCAAATTACGATTTAAAACCTACATAAAATATCAATTTAATTATTTAATATAAAAAATGTTGATAATATTAATGCGAGACAAATAACGTGTTGATAAAGAGAAAAAAGGTAATAATAAATTTATAAAATCACAGCTGCATTATCGCGCGAGTTAAATAATCACTAACAATAGCTGCAGTCTTCACGCAAATAGCAATTAATCGACAATTTTCATTTTAAAAAACATCGATTATCTTTTATTATTAGTCAAATATATTACAGAACGGTGTGCAAGAAATATACAACATAGAATAATAATCGACTTGCGTTTTATAAAAAGATGTAGAAAGATATTCTAGGAAATAATCAAGCCGACGGGCTTGTTTAAACATTACGGCTTATAATTTATTATCAATCGATATCAATGAAGAAACGTGAATTATAACAGCTCGGAGTTTATCCCTCTCCTGTCTTCTCCAACCGCATAAAGCAAAACAGTACAAATAAACGATCAATGTATTTTCCCCAGGCTAAAGCAACAATCCTCCATTCCATCACTTCGAGCTACAGTAATATTTACCGAATCCGAAGTCTCTTCAAGAGGATTTTCTCGACGCTCCTCGACCTCCTCGTGCTTCGCTTCGACGTGCCCGAGCCTCTTCACGCTCCTTCCCAGCGACCCCGTCTGTTGGCACGGAGGAAGATACGAGGTCGTCGATGCTAATTCGTTGGCGCGTCAGAACACTTCCGCGAAACAGACCTCTACTTCGTAAAGACGCGGCGGCCTCTTCTCTCCCCGTTTACCATGTTCCCCTATCCTCAATCTCTCCCTTTTCATAGTCGTCCATCATTTCTTTCCATCCCTTTGCTCGCGAGGTCCCGGCCGTCTCTTTCCTTCTCGGCGCAGAATAGGTAGCCTCGCCTCCGAAATTCTTCCGGTTGTATACTCTTGGCTCGTGCTACGGAACGTGGGAATGTTCTCAGGCCTGGAAGCCGACCCCACCACACAGTGGAAACACGCGTTGCAACGGACCGCATGCGGTGCGCGCAGCGATGGGGTCGAGCGGGAATCCTCGCGCAAGCTTTACATCTGGCGATCGATCGGCAAATTGTTCGAATTAAACCTGAACGTTTAGCGATTCTTGTAACCGGAATTGAAATAATAAGTATAACTAATGTGAGCACACTGAAAAAAGTTACTAAATCTCAATATATATATATATATATTGTTTAATAGTATCAAGTAAACATTTCCTTACAGTAAATTAATTAGGATTTAGTATATACTTTAAATTAATATATTTAGTTAAAATTAATATCAAACTTTTTTTATTTTGATAGTCAAAAGACAAAATTCCAGGAATAAAGTGACATAATTTAAAATTATGTAAAGTTCTGAATTTATTATAAACAATTTTTCACACCATAGTTGAAGAAAATGTCCGAGTCTACTGGACTCGCCGATTAGAGTTAAGGATTTATTCTTAAGAAAGATTGATCTATTATTCCTCCATATAATTACTCTAAGAGAATTTGTTTCATAGTTTTATTCATGTAATACGATTGTTTGAATGTCTGATTATTTGAAGTATTAGAATATATATTATCTTCGTGTATTTATCGCACAGAGTTCTCCAGCACGACACCAGTTTCACCCCATCGCTAGGTCGGCGTACACGAGCGTGGCGTATTGCGTGCGTGTGCGGGGCGCGTACACACGCACGGGTGCGCTCTTCCTCACTGATCTCATTGTGTGCCATGAGGTCCTCTTTGTGAGAGGAGGAGGCAACCAGCCGGTAATGTAACCTTAGCACTGCCCCATCGCCGCGTTGTGCACATAATGCGGAGGCTATTGTACGCAGCACGGGCCACATTGTTGTCCGCATCTTGCAGGCACCCTATAACGCCGACGGCGTTGTTGAGGGAGCCGTCCACGTCGTTTTCTCTTTCCTTTTTCCTTCGCAGCTACCATGTTTCTTCTTCTTCGCGAGCTCGTTCTCGTGGCGAATTACGCCGGTATCCTTGGAGTAGGTCGCGAGACCGGTATAATATACCGTGGTAATATATTAATACTCTTTTTGTAATGGGATTGAATGATCGTGACAAGACAGCTATACATGGATAAAGAAATGTTTCCTAGTGATTTTACATAAGCATTGTTATTTAAAAAATTCGCGTAGAACGTGCCATTATTGTTTTACGTATAATAGAAAGTTATTTTGTTATTAGATTTGATAATCGCGTGTGAGGCTAAATTTAATTTGTTGACGACATTGCTACTGTTGTTCCTCACAATTTAATCGATCAGTT
This sequence comes from Trachymyrmex cornetzi, assembly GCF_001594075.2. NCBI lineage: Eukaryota > Metazoa > Arthropoda > Insecta > Hymenoptera > Formicidae > Trachymyrmex > Trachymyrmex cornetzi. The sequence continues at coordinate 787,014 of NW_017300113.1, read as the reverse complement.
TTTAACACATCCTAGGTTACAATTTACCTTAGAGACTGGAGGAGATAGATTAAATTTTCTGAATATCACAATCATTAACGATAATGGCATGTTAAAATTTGACGTGTACTATAAGCAAACTTTTTCTAGAAGGTATCTCAGTTTTTTATTTCTCCACCCGCTCTCGCAAAAGAGAGATGTTTTGACAAGCGTTGTAGATAAAACAATACTATTATATCATATTCGAAGTACCGTGAAGGTATTCTTAATTTTATTATTAACACCTTTTTGGAAAATGATTATCCCATGAAGTTTATTTTCGACATGATATAAATTTTTGGATCCTAGCTTGAATAATTTGTAATGTTTGTTGGACATCGCTGAGGATGACTCGAACTGAGCCGAAACGTCCGATCTCATCATTTTAGTTGTAAGGTTCATGAAATACATTTGGTTAAAACATATAACGCTTTAATAACTACATTTTAATTTTTGTTCTCAATCGCCTGTCTTTTTATATTTTATTTTATTGCTAAATTTAAAAATCACTTGTAATATATCAGATTTGAAATATAAACTACTTTATAAAAATTTATTTTCTATTAATGGGGATATTTTTCAACGTCAAAAATCTTTTATCTCACAAATAACTTATAGGCCGGTATTCATAAACCATTCTTATTTCAAGACCATTTTAGTAATGACTTAATTCTTAAGATAATACATATAATCTCTGATTGATTCATAACATCTTAAGAGACTACTTAAACGGTTTTAAATATAAGAATCGACGATTAATACTGCTCATAGAATAAAAAATTAAATAAACAACGAGCTTTATGCTTCCACTTCATAGCATAAAGATATAATTTGTACGTAAATTTACGTATCTAATTTCATCCTTCTTATCTACATTGTATATTTAAATATAATATATAATATTAATATAATCTTCATAAAGTTAACAAATTATTTTGATATGACGCGAAAATAATATTGTATCATTTCTTGTTGTCAGATAATTGAGTACAACTTTACAAATTAAAGTGTTCAACGAAAGCACTGCTAATAATATGTTTTGATGCCAGCTGCAACCTTGACGACATTATTGCTCAATAAAATTTGTAAGAATTGTAGCTATTAAAACAACGTTGATATAAATAAGTGTTTTCATTACACCGAAAGATCGTTTTTGCCCGCATACTACATTTTCTGTACATTAAAGAAAATCGTATATTATATTACATTTTTTCTCTCTTCGTTCTTTCCTTTATATTTCTGCTATTTAGCCTTGCTTCAATAATTTCTCATTGCATTAAATAATGTCAAGCCTGAATATTAAAGACCATTATAAAGTTAGAGAGTGGCAGAGCGCAGAGATCTAAATCGCAAAATAAAATAAATTGCAAAAGTGGATCGCGATAACATCCTTCAAGTATTCCGCTGGCTGATCGTAAATTTCGAATTATGCATTTCATTATATTCAGAGCATGATTTTATGACTTTTGCGCACGCACACAAATTACGTCGAATGGAGGCAAGACTCAAACCTTATAAAAGCGTCCTCGCATTTGGTTCACTTTTTCGTATCTCTTTAGGCAAAAGTCTGCCGAGTGTCTTTTTAAACGTCTCATTACCGCCCCTATTACGCGCTTGCATTTAGCATAAAATTAACAACGATATCAGTTACATGGTTAAAAGCGAATTTCAGGTTCCAACGAATACATCAGACTCATCTAATTATCAGCAGCGGGACGCATGTCACGATTAATAAAGCCTGTCTACATCTCGTATCGTGCAATTCGCCGACACTTTCGGCGCATCAAAGAACCTCCATCATGGAAGAAATCAGAATCACGTCCGTTTATTTTCGCACGTCGCGATTACTTCGAGCTTCTGCAATTTCGTCGCGTGTTTCTTATTTCATTTCGCGCGGAGTTACGCGTCTGCGCAAGGTGGCACAATCTCGCCTGTATTTTGCGAGGAGGCATTTTTCACTGTTTATCTTCATCTTGCCTTCATTGTGCATCCTTCTCGCGGTCGCATCACGATTCCCGTCTCACTTGTGCCACCCTGTGCATAGTGTTTACGTCGCACGCTGCCTACATTATTCTAACGTCGGTCGCCGGCGGCAATGTCCGTTACTTTTCTGTCTTTTTACCGAACTTCTTCTACGTCTTCTTCACGTGCTCCTTGAGGAATTTACCGCGGGAGAATACCCTTGCGCTACAATTTGAATAATTATACTACGCGCGCGATGAAGTCAAAAATCGGCAAGTTATTAATCTCGAAGTACTACCGCGCGATTCTTCAAAGCTTAGACTGTAATTTTTATCGGACGAAACAGTCGCACGATTATGCGAAACCTCATGTTTCCTCGGACGAGAGAAAGTGCGAATGAAGCTCTCCTCGAGAGCGTTGTTACCAGCTTGTCTCATTGAAAGTCACCGTACGCGATTACGTCCATTTAAGAAAGGCTGTAAAATGAAAGTGACACTTCTGTGAAACTTCCAGTTATTAATGGTACACATCTGATTTTCTCTGTTGCGTGTTGTCCCATTGAGGGAAGAATACTCTGCGAGTGTTTCATCCGAAAATATTTAGTTTGATATACAGCCTTATAAAATACCCTCAATTCTTCTTGTATTTTCTTGGAAACGGCGACAATAAGAGCAAAAGATGAATTAACAAAATATTAAATATGGGATGAATATCCGTTTCTCTATCAATGTAGATTAATTTTAATTTCGGTTCAACTGATCTTCATCTTTTTCTAATTCTAACATGGAGAAAATTTTTTTTAGAATCTACCCTGAAAATGTGATAGTCCTGAGACAACACTGTATTTCGAAGAATTTTATGTAAATTCCTCTCATTCATTAATAAAACTTCATAATAAAATAAGCTTGATTAATTTTACTGAAGTATTATACATGGTAAAAATCTTTAAAATATTATATTGTACAATTACCATATTTTCAGGGTAAATTTTAAAGAAATTTTCTCCATGTAAAACTAGCAAAAGATGATGAGTTGAATCAAGATTAAAATTAAACTACATTGAGATAAAATGAGTATAAAAGAAATACTGATTTTATGCGAGTAACTGAAGAAGACTAAAGAAGTTGAAACGTTTTATTTTGCACATGATATGGCAATAAATTGAATTATAATTTATAAAAACTGTTAATAAGATTCGTTATAGAGTCTGATTAAGTAAATTTTGAAAAATATTAAAATTATCATAAAAATAACTTTTTTCACTAGAATTGTCTTGGTTTTTGTTAGATATACAACGTTTACGTTGTTTTGTAAGAGTGCTTCATACTTATGGCCAAGGTTGTAATTAATCTTGGTATTTGCAATTAAATCGAAAAACACAAAAGTTCCAGAAAAGTGTAAACACAAAAACTTCGATACGATTCTTCGATATGGGCAGGATAATTATTATGCTGACGTTAATTCGTTACGGATCTCGAACGTGTGCTTCGCTACATAAAATAGTGGCATGCTTTAAATCATCTTACGCGTCGGCTACATTCTGTATATCGTCGGTATATTCTGCGGATTCCGCAGACAGAGTGTACGTCCAATCGTAATTAAGGCCGCGAAGTCTTCCACTTCTTCGCTTGCTTCGTCACTCTTCTCGTACTTATCTTCTCCTCTTCCCCTCCCTCGGGCTCGACTTACCGCTGGGCTAATGTAGGATCAAGAGTTACCTTTTACGCCCGGCTAGTAATAACTCTCATCGTTTTTCATATGCTACAATGTTGAAGCCGTATTCGTGACGTACACGCCTTACGTGCCAGCTGCGGAAATCTTTTTATGCGGGTATACTGATCCTCGTAGGCTGCCGCGAGGCATTAAACGAGCCTTTAATTACCAGTGTTAATCTTTTTTCCCTGATGTTAATACGTGAATTACAATCTTTCATAGAATTAAGGACTATCTCGTGCCTTCAATAGCAATTGTCAGAGGTAGGATACGTGTCGTTGAACCTTTTCTATCTAGAACTAGTTCTCGTTTCGACACGTCAGTCGCTTCGGGCGAGTGTCAGTCACGTGTCTTTCAACGATGCGAGCACAACTTTCAATGCGTTTGCTGCTGGTACGAGCAAAACAACATCGGTAGCCGCAGTTCACCCTGACGCAGACAGCATTTCATTGGGCTGAGTAACGCAGTCCAAACACTCACCCGGAATTCCAGAGACGCTTATCACGCGACGAAACAATCGCCTTCCGCTCTGAGCGAATTGTATGAATGGACGATGAAGTTATCGCTACGTTCGAGTATGTGAAATATCAAACAACTACGTCAATTTCCTATCGATTGAAGTAACACAGCGCTCGCATGTGTTACGTGTACAAATGTTAGCAATAATAATGTCATAATATCTTATAAGCAAAATCGCTAATTTAGTTGATACAAGTCTTATTGGAAAGAAAAGTCGGTTTTGTTGAAATATCTAAAAATTTAGCTAAATATAAATTTGAAAATAATTTTCTTGAACCATCAAAATAAATATATAGAATTCTCAAATGTTGATGGCAATACTGCAAAAAGTTTTAACTTTCTAGCGTTTAGTTTGAACATAATTATTTTTATGATCCAAACAAAATTATTTTTAAATCTATATTCATTAGCTAAATTATTAGATATATCAACAAAACCATTTTTGTAAGAATACATACTACGTTTCCAATTAATTTGCTCAATGCATTTTTTTGCTGTTATAAGGATTCAATAATTATCTTAAAAAATTGATTGCATGAATGAATATTTATCCATTGCATATTTATTCTCTCTCTCTCTCTCTCTCTCTCTCTCTCACTCTCTCATTAATTGTACAATATATTTTAAAATATCAATTTTAAATTAATTATATTTCCATTTACGGTTTATAGTGTGCTGAATATTGAGTCTGAGTACTTATGTAAGAAAAATCGCGTCGTGTTCATCACCAGCAAGCTCCGTGTCGTACGCCCAACATGGTCGATTTACGGAAGGCCGATACAACGGACAGGCTCACGGCGATTAATCGAGCTCGTGCTGATGGGACGGAGTGCCTGCGCGCGCGACCGAGCTTACGTAAGGCTGACAGGCTTTACTGCTCAATCTGGCCGATGAGGTGAAAGTCGTCGAGGATGGTGCCGCGAGGAAATGAGTTTAACAACTTCGAAATCGGCCGCGCCGGCAGTCAGATTGAGATTGGGCGGCCGTTGCCGTTTGTAAAACCATCGTTTTCCGTGATTTACGTCCACCACAGTTGACGCTGATGAGACGTCGCGACGTCGTTTTCGTATCGAAAGTATGGGTCCCGATTGTTATTCCCGTTGGTCAATGACATCCGGTTTTTGAAACTAAATTATTTCAGGCAATTGACACTGATAGTACATAATAAATGAGAGATATCTGAAATGGCTGAGATAGGAGAAAAATAAAAGTTTTTACTTAGAATTTATTCTATATTTTATCTTGTACTTGTAAGATAGAGAATATGTCACTGCAGTCTTTCATACGCGGAATAAAGTATAATAAAATAAATATAGATAATAAATTATACACATCAGAATAACTTGTAACAGTTAACATTTTAAGAAAATTGAATGTTTATCATTTTAAAAAGATTTATAATTTATAAAATCCTTATGTAATAATCTTATATGAGACTCGAGAGAAACGCATATTTTGATAAATGCATACCTGTCCCCGGTAGCAACATTCAACTGAGAATTTAATTACAAGATCCGCCTATCTTATCTAAAAGCCTATCGGCAATCAAATAAAAAGAAAAAATTATGCTCTCGGAAAATGACTCTTTATGACCCTTTAGGTTTCGAGTCCGTTTGATCTTTGTATCCGATCTCTTTCCCACTATCTCTCAATGTTCCTCTTGCATATGATTACGTTCTCACTCAAAGGAACCGCTCCGATATCGTGAGACAACTTAATCCGTATGTAGCACAATCACCCATCAAACGGATCTCCTTCTGTTGAAACATTAAGAGACCAAGATCCGACATCGATCCTATTTGTTACATTACATCATCCGCTTTGACTACGAAAGTAGAAACAAACTGCGATTAAATGATCGATCAATTTAATTCTCAGAAAGTGCACCGGAGATAAGTGTGAAACAACTTTGAATGATTAACCTTGCAGTAAGAATAATTTGTTCACTTCTATAATACAAATGAACTTAATTTAATTTACAATATGCTATTTCAAGTATTCGTGTACTAAAGCGTTACTTACTGGTTATGTAATTATTAAGAGAGGGGAGCGATAATCGGAACACTTAAGTTTTTTACACTTAAAGCACTTTATTTTTGTTCGCAATGTCGCCTTTATATTTTTAAATCTATTCTATAATGTGCTTTTTGTTTTCTGTTTCTTGCTTTTTGCTATTCTTTACATCTGATTTTTTTGCCTTTTATCCTGTTTTTTGTTTTCTGTGGCTCGAAAAATTAACATAACTTTGAAAAAAGCAAAAACCAGAATAAGAGACAAAAAGACAAAATGTAAAAATAGCAAAAAGCAAAAAACAGGAAACAAAAAGCACATTGTAGAATAGGCTTTATATTCTTGAAACACACATATCTTACAGTAAAATGGAGAAAGAAAATCCCACTTTTATCACGATTCTGTAAAAAAAATACTCCTGCTGATACACAGGTCGTACAGGTGCGAATTTACACAGGTTTTAATTTATTTTATATCCCGAAGACTCGAAGGATACTAAAGGCTTTTATGTATGGAAAGTGTAGCGGTGCTACAACTTTTTTTGCGGGCGAGTGGTAGTACTGTAGAATTCGTTTTAAGACTAGTTCTATAAAGAAAAGTGTTGGTGCAAATTCGCACTACAGAATTAATAAGGATTAGTATCGTCCGTATATTTATTCGCATTAATTCACGCAAAGTTCTAAAATCACAAAAAATTTTTTAAATATCTTCAAAATTAGTAGCATTTTATCAAGCATACGAATTAATCTAAAGTAAAAAAACTGGTCCGTCAATTTATTAATTTTTAACATACGCTTTATGTAACGATGCATAACATCCTTACTTAACATTGACATAATTCTCGCCTGAAAAATTGACTGTATTTATCAAAGAAGTCTCGTAATAGATTAATGACAAAACCGAAATGACTGAAATTAAGAATCGTCTCGCAAAAGGAAACGAACCGATCATTAATTCAAAGACGTTTGTCCGATTTTCGTGAAGAAACGATCAAGTGAGGCTAGCAATTTCGAAGCAATGACTTCTGAATTCAGAACGATTACGCGAAGTGGGAACCTACTATTTGCCATCGATTGCTAAATGTAGTCGAATCGTTTCTCAGAAATTAGAACTTCTGTCTGCACATTGTAATCGCTGTGAAGAATCTGTTGATTAAAATTTCGTTCGATTGTGTTTCCAGAAACTCAGAGCAGACAGTTTCAAAGACGATTACTGTAACCTCGTAACCACCGCAATCACGTTCAAATTCGCTCGTTTAACCGTGAGATGAGAATTAAATTGATTCACAAGTCATTCAAGATAAGCTTTCTCAACAAGCATCGATTACTCCGAAAAGAATCTGTTGCTTGAAAAATTGTTAATCAAATATAATTTAGCTTTTCTCTTGTTTTCTCTTCAATACACTGCAGGTGAATTGATAATTGTTTAAGATATTGCTCTTTAGAAATTGTTTCGACAAATGGTTAATATTAATTCTCCGTCAACAAAGTGAAATTTTCACTTTTCGAACTTCAAGATTTACGAACTTCAACTTTCAGATTTTTATATTGCTGTAGATTGTATAAAAATCTGAAAAAATTCTTATATATTGGTAAAAGTTTTAACAATAAGTTTCTATTATCATAGAAATTTGTTAGGATTGTATTTTTATTTTTTTATAGATTTAAATTAATTTACCAGAATTCACAATTAAAACATCAATTGTATCTTTAAAATCCAATCGACAGACAGTTAAAAATAAACATTCGAACTGAACTCTTTACAAAACGATGTAGTGTGCTTGCTCGGGATTAAAAGCGGTCACAGGTCCAGGTGCGATCACCAAAAAAACATTGAAAGATGCAAGGAATAATTACTCGCCATCGCAAATGTAAGACGCAAATGTACAACAGTTTGATTCAGGGCCATCGATGGGAGATGGAACAGTTACACTTCCTGTTGCTTCAGCATTAATTACTCAAGAGAGAGGGAGATGGAGATGTCGAGAGACGAGAAAACGAGATCGAAAACGCTCACTGGTGGCACGCGAATTCGATAAATATCAAAGTGACCGCGTGACCCGTTTAGCAAGACTCAATTACAAGCATCAGGTGAAGATCGCGCCAGCTGCTCACCCTGGTCCTTGTTGACGACGGTCCGCAACGAGATGCACTCACGATATGTGACTCACGTGGCTCGGCCTCGCCCGGTCATCATGATGTAGGATGTACTGTTACAGGCTTGGATGTACTGTTCACGACGATGAAGAAGCGCCGAGGTCACTGCGGTGCGCTGCAATTTTCGCGGTTGGAATTTTTCTCATTTCTCGCCGGTACGGGTAGTACCGTTACTTCTCGTGTTCGGGTCCACCGTAATCGTTTTCGTTGTCGCCGTGAGGCCCGACTCCTCTCGACGCATAACCACCTGCTTCGCGGATCGGTCCGATATCAGCTCCGACGAGAAGTCAGTCGGCCAACGGTGTCGGGCGGATACCCGTAACTTCCACTTTTAATCACGCGTGTAGATCGCACGAGCCCCTCGAGCACCGCGACGACATCGTTGTCGTCTTTGGTCGTCGCGGCGACTCGTAAAGGCCGGCAACAAGGTACGCATATCGTGTTTCACGAAGTAATCGAGATCGCGATAGAAATTATATGCTGCAGAAACTCGTCGATTGCAGTAAAATTTAGTTGTCAACGTGCATTTTCGCGAAAGCAAACATAAACCAAATAAAAATATTCTCGATTTAAAATTCAAAAATAATTTCTTTAGTGTTTGCGCAAAGTTCTACATTCAAAAGACAACTTAATGTAAATTAATAAATATAAGAAATATTAGATTTAAAAAATATTAATTTATTTTACACTTTTTCATCCTAGTGAAATCCTATAAAATAAATTAATAATAGTATTAATATTAATTAATATTAATATCAATATTAGTATTAATATTAGTAATAATATTAATTAATTATAACCTATAAAATATAATCTTAATTAAAAAACAGATTAAAGAACATGATATGAACAGTTAACAGATAATTACAAAATCGTCTTTCAGCTAATATTATTAAGATTTAAATAAATGGGAGGAGTTGGTGTATTGAAACTGAAATGATTCGGTCTGAGAATAGAGAGACCTAGGCCTTCTTTTAACTAAAATGATGCCGCCCGGTAAAAGGAAAAGAAACGATGTACTACCCTCCTATAGCGTGGAAATGTAGAACACGCCTGCGATGTAGAGCCCACGATGAGTACCACGTTAATTGGTAGTGCTTGTTAATTAGTCCACTCATCGTTTGCGCGTTGACGAGGGGCCGCCAGCCAGTGTCTACAAGAATAAGGCGCGGCTATGGCGGTGGTATAGAAGTTAATTTTAGACGGCCACTTTGAGAATGGCATCTTGCGTGGCGGTAGAGTCATCTGGAGACCCCTCGATTTCTAATGAGTGGCTTGGGCAGGATCCTCTAACTCTATTAAACGCTTCGAACTTTCTACATAATTTGTTACTTGACATGCGACATTTCAAGAAATTTAATCCCTCGGTTTGGATGGATCTCAGAATATAATTCGATGTTTCACACGAAAAATCTCTTTGTAGAAAAATTTGCATTTCAAAGATACATGATGACTAAGTATCGAGATTCATAACAGCTACCGTGAATAACAAATCAAAGATTTTTTGGCTATACGAGAGTGCGATTGAAAACGTGCACAAAAGATGCCGTATAAATCGAGGGATAAGTGGAATTCATGAATTTCCGCGATCCTTTTAACCCCTCTGCCCCTATCCTTCTCGTTAAAATAAATTCGCTTCCTCACCTTCGTATTGGCATTTAAAAAATCCAATCTCACCCTCGCTTTTCAGATTGGAGCCCTAACTATCCGCGCGTTCCTGGCTTAACCCCGGCTCGTTTAACACCCTTCTCGGCCGGCCGCAAGGGCTGAGTGGGCAGCTCCTCTTTTCTGGATCGAAATTAGGGTCGAAAATCATAGCGTCCCTTCAGCCGATCCACGGGGTTGCCCTCGTCCTCGTTCTGACGCACAGGTGGTGCCTCACCTCGTGGGAACGCTGCAAACGGTGTCTTCCCGTGTTACAAGGGGTCCATTTGCAGGGCTCCTTCGAACGTAGCGGACCCAAAAGCCCCGCAAGTGTGTCTCAGCCAGGATTGTCTCGCAATTCATCCGTACCCTAAGTCGCTCTTCAGCGATTGCGAAAAATCTTAAAGTTTGTCAATTTTAAAACACTTAGCAATATTCCTTGCGATAAAATATTCTCGAAAAGTACTTGAATAAATAATAACTAAGAATAAAATAAATAAAGTAATATTTCTCTCTCTCTCATGGAAGTGTTATAAATCTGCAATTATCATATATGAGCAATATGCGTGATTTATACATGTAATTATATATTATTATTATCTAATATATAAGTAGATATGTTCTGTGAAAGTAAGAATGTCTATGAAAGTAGGCCTTTAGTTTCAAAAGGCGCCCCTCGAGTAAGTATTTTTTTTTCCGCATTGAGCCGATACTGGAGCAACCCCGAATGGGACCATTCTGGCGGGTGTCGGTAAATAGAGATGACCCGCAGGCTCGTTTACCTCCAGTCGAAGCCATTCTTTTTCTCCCTCGCGCGCCACGCATGCACGCACAATGCGTACACGAGCACGAAAAGCACCATGGAAGGAAGTGTGCTGCTCGTGTGCAGCTCGTGTGCTGGCCTTGCGTCGGCATCTCACTGTCGCCTGCGGGGTTCGCCTCGATCGATCGTTACCGTAAAAAAGGCCAGCTCTCGGCTCTTTCTTATTTTCGTTCAGTTAGCCACGTATGACTTGCCTCGACAAATTGATCGTCTTGTGGTGTACGTGTTGATTCGACGATGTTTTCTAATTAGAACGAACAGGACCTACCGTGCCGCGTAGTAATAATCTGACTAGTCGAAATGGTCCCTATTATTTCGTGTGGCGGTCTTTGCATATGCAAACCCGCAGAATTAAACATACGCATCAATATCCTCCCTTTCGCTGTTCATGCGAATGAATACGCCCATAGACTCGGTAGCAATTTTAACACTAATTATTACACTATTTTCATTACCGTTTATACTTATCGTATGATTTTTTGAATAGTACTTATTGAGGATCGGACGACAGCTCTTAATCGCAAAGTATCGATCGATTCAATTACGACTCTAGCAATAATTATTATTGCTTCTAATTACAGACGATCGTATAATTTCCTCGTTCAGTCATATACGAAAAATGCTAATGTCAACCGGTGTTCAATTGGCCTTGTTTTCCATGGATAAATATCAGCATAAATGGATGGACTTCGACCAGATGGTCCTTAGAAAGTTCATTATCGCGACCGATCTGTGCCGACTGGAACCCAATAAAATGCGGATACCCGTTTTTGTGACGCGCACTTTCGAAAAACCTCGTTTCGAATTTCAAACATCTTGGTACTGCAAATGTATGATCTAATTGGCGAGATACTTGAAGCTGATTGGCATTTATTGTCGCAGCAAGGCGATGAACAGGTAGATATAGTGGGTTTCATTTATCCGTCTGTAGGTTCATACTTTCGATACTACCTTCCATAATGAGACGCGTCATTGGCATCAATGCTTGATAAAACTTTCGATCATATCGAGTTGTTTCAATTGCTTTACAAAATTTTTAATCTTATACCACATAGAAAGTAATGATCAAATTAAAAAGATATCGACATATCGAAATAAATCTTTAACGTCAAAATTTGTTAGAATTTGCCTTACAATTATATTAGAATAATACCTATTTCTATCAATGTATATTAATTATTTAATTATTTAAAAAATCCCCCAAAAAATAAAGTGTAAATTAAACCAAGATTAATCTACATTGATAGAAAATCATTATTCTAACATTTATATGGCAAATTCTAATAAATTTTAATTTGCTTTAAAGATTTATTTCGATATATAGATCTTTAAAAATTTGACATTAATTAAAATATATAAACGTGGAATATACATATAATATAAATTATAGATTTCACAATATGTTTAGTGTGCATTCATCCTCAATGCGATGCCGATAGTCGCGACTGATTTAAATGTACAAATGTCGTGATTTTCTAAAGTGCCGAAGTGCTGAAAAGATCCGAGATATCGGCAAGGAAATACGTTTGTAGTGTTTCATCTTGGATCATGCTTCGTCGGTTTTATCTCCGTTCGGAAATAGAACGGTTAGCGCGCGCGGGCGTCTTGCATGCAATATTCCCTCACGTCGTGGTTTTATCAAAACAGCTTCTCCATTAAACGTTGGACTCTGCTAACAACATTCACCGTCGTTTGCATACGAATAGTCGAGGTGAGCGCATCGTCGCTTTCCCTTCGAGGCTCCGCCGTTATCGCCACCGCCGAAAGTAATGAACGAAGATACGTGAGTTAATAATTTTCGTTCGGCTGACTCGATCCCATCTTCTTTGCGTGATATGGCGACTCGTTCCGATAAGATTTCATATCTCTCAGGGATGCGAGTCTGCAGTCTTATACATATACGATGCGACAGGATGCGTTTAGAGAATTTCGCGCTCCTCTCATGTGCGAGCGTCTGGAACGAGCGACGTTAGCTTCTGATCAGAAGTCCTTTTCAATCTTGAATTTACTTTCCATCAGAATTCATATGAAAAATTCTAAATACGTTTAAACAGATAAGTCGTTGGGAAATGTTGATATACTACATCGAGACAGAAATAAGCGGAAATTAGCATTGGCGATTAATTTAATGATTAGTGTAATAGTAAGTAATATCTACTTGATTTATCTACAATTTACTTACAAAAAACCGAAATATTTCTTTTAAAAATCGATATATTTCTTATTCAAAATTATTATTTAAAAAATCGATAATTTGATAAATTTTTATTGTAAATTAATAGAATTAATGTTATAAAAATATTTTGTATTTAATTTTCGGGTAATAAATAATATAAAAATGCTTCACTAGCGTCAAGCAGTTTTTAAGTATCAAAGGCATTCAGGGAATCATGAGCGGCGACGGTTAGTAACTTTATCAAAGCGGATCGGATGAAAGGCATCCCCGCGCTAAAAGTCCGGCAACTAATCCGATCACGGCATCGGTGATGTCGACATTAAACTCGCAGGCTCTCAAACTCGTTTCTCGCCTCCCCTTTCGCCCGACGCAATCACCTTCCCCTCCAAGGATTAAGTATCCCGATCAAAAGGACCCGAAACCTGCGTACATGTACGCATCGGTGGAGATCCGGTTGGTCACGCACGCGGCGAGACGCTCTTCCCTCGCAAGACAAATCGACGACACACTTTACTCCAATGTCGTTTCGACATCGGAGAAAAGGCTCGGAGACAGTGGATTATTTTTACGCTATGTACGGGAACACAAACTAGATTTTTGCGTAATTCAATTACAAAAATATAATCTTTAAATAAGTAGGTGGCTACAGCACAGTTTTCTTAAAAACCTTGTTCTGGAAAAGAAAAATAAAAAATATTGTCCAGAAATTTTAAAGTTCATCATTTTTACATTCCTCTATCTTATAAGGGTATAACTAATGTAAATTTAGCTCTACACCCAGAGAAAAAGTTGTTTCGATTTAAAGAAATTTCCTTTGCTATACAGTTGAAGAAAAGATTTCTTTGATGAAATAAAATTTACTTGATTTAAAGAAATTATGTTCAAATCCAAGAAATCACATTCAAATCATGATTTCTTTAAATCAAATATATTTTATTTGATTTTAAAAAATAATGTTTAAATCAAAGAAATTTTTTCTGTAACCGTATAGTAAAGAAAATTTCTTTAAATCAAAGCAACCTTTTCTCTGGGTGTATATATACTATTAAAAAATATAACTATAAAAATAAAATTTGTTTGAGGTATTTTAAGCAACTCATCCTACCTACTTAAAGGTTAAATTACATTTCGCCTTTAATCCCTTCGCCGTAACTTCCAAAAACTTCAATCTGGCGAAATGTTTCACATTCGTATCATGTTCATCTAAATTATCATAAAACGGAGATTAACATAAACCCTTTATCCGTCGAATTCCTTCCTATTATACCGCGTTACGGAATATTTTATTTCAGTTGGAGCTATCGTCGATTCAATTGCTTTGTTCGAAGCAATTGAAAAGTTTCAAGGATACAGAGTTCCATGCGTACGCGCACGCACTGGGCATCCGTTCCGTCACGCATCCTGTCCGCGGCGCCGCCCGGGTGGTTTTCCCTTTGTCAGCGGCAAATCGTCGATGCAAGCCGCGACACGTCCTCCAACGGCCTCCAGAGAACAACACATGCCTTCACACCATGCGTTCCCATAATGCCCTGCCCAGAAGCGAGCTCGTGCCTTTCCGCTTTACCTTCTCTTGCACCCGTCGCCGCTGTTGCCGCGGAATTCGCTCCTTCTTCTGTCCATCTTCTTCGTCGTTGTCGATCGCGTCTTGTATTCGCCACATCGTCACGAGAGAGACGTGTCGCGCGTGTTAAGTTACCACCATAAAAGCCTGTCCGCGGTCGGTGTTATCGCGAATTTGCGGCGATCGGAGTGGGTTCCGAGTAAAGCGACCGATTCTCCCACCTCTCTTTTTTAACCCTTTCATGATGAACGTCCCTGTGTTCGGCTAAAGACGGCGCGGGTATTGCATCGCTGTGAGTACAAGAGTCCTTTTGTATGGTCCTTTCACACTTGTGCCTCGATTATGATCTTCTTTCATGCATGCGCGTTACTGTGTACGAGTGAAAAGATCGCACGAAAGAGGAACGGAAAGTGTTCTGAGATGATGTTTTCTTACGCGAGAACCTTTGGCTTTTGTGTGATTAAAAACAGCGCATTCGATATTTTAATGAGCTCTTGTCTTACACAATAATGTCTGTTTATCTCGCCATGTAATACGTTACTTTGCAATTCTATACAAAAAACTTTGTACGCAATTCTCCGAAGTTTCGCAATCGTCGGAAGTTGAATTATTGCAAAGATGAGAAATCCTGTAACACAGAGTCTGGTCACGAACAATTTTGCCAAAATTCTACAAGAAAGGAAGGTATATATTACTAACTTCTTGTACAAATACTATGTCATTCTAATTTATATTATTTTACTATGTAATCTCAATTTAG
This sequence comes from Trachymyrmex cornetzi, assembly GCF_001594075.2. Lineage (NCBI taxonomy): Eukaryota > Metazoa > Arthropoda > Insecta > Hymenoptera > Formicidae > Trachymyrmex > Trachymyrmex cornetzi. Next base: position 771,672 of record NW_017300113.1, on the reverse strand, counting down.
ATTACAGAGTAAAACAATATAAGTGAGATAATATATACCTTTCTCTCTTGTAGAACTTTGACTACATGGAAAGAACGATTTTACAGAAATGTTAACAACTTTAGTTAGATAATTTTGAAAATAATTTTGTTAAACTATCAAAGTTATTATGTAAGGCTGTTAAATCTATAGTGTAAAATTTAACTTAATGTGAGTCGCCATTGCTCCTACTCACATCGTTATTAATTTTATACTAACACAATGGTTATATTTGATACCATATTGTGTCAATTTGACACTATATAGTATCAAATTGACACAATATAGTGTCGAATTTTACTGAAAAATAATAATATATTTAGTAGGAGCAGTAGCGACTCACATTAGATAAATTTGACACTATAGATTTAACAGTGTACGATGAAAAAATGCTGCAAAAAAAATATTGACACTCTACCAGGCGATCTACATAATAATTTTGAATAGTCCAACAAAATTAAATCTATTATTACCTTTAATATCTATATATAACTAAATTTTTAGATACTTTAGTAAAACTATTCTTTCAGTAGGAACTCTATAACAGAATCTATCGAGATACAAACATTAACATGAGATAACATAACATTTTAACAAAATGCTATGAGAGAAAGGAAGGGTATACATTTTCCCTCTCCTCTCTCTCTCTCTCTCTCTCTCTCTATATATATATATATATATATATATATATATATATATAGATCTTATTTAACTTATATTGTATCATTCTATAACTTTAATTAAAATTATCGAGTGAGATAGTATATATACCTTCTCTTTCATAAGATTTTGACAGAATTGCTCCAGACTCTGTTCTGTAATAAAGGTAGGATCTCTAATAAAGGTAGTGTAGAGAATTTCTTTTCACCTCTCTGTCTCCTTAAAAGTTGTTTTCATTTCACGATCTGCCTTGGAAATCGTCCACTCCGAGCAAATAGTCATCAGCGACAAGAGAAAGGCAGTGACGCGGAACTGCTCAGATTGGAGGGCGGCGGTGAACTCGCGTTTCTCATCTAATAGAACCAACAAACGCTTTCTTCTGCGAGTTTCTTGCGATAAGCGGAAAACGCGTTTATGCACGGTAAAAGACGGCGAATTCCCACAACACGAGTGGGACTGCACGAAATCGCAGCCCGTGAATGTTTGGCTTTTCCGTCTATACGGCGCAGACAAAAAATCACGCGGTTAATCGCGCGGCTCCCAGCACGCTCATGGAGGCCCGACAGGTCGCCCTTCTTCGATGATCGTTTTCTTTATTTCGTTGTCATTTTTTTTCAGGAACTTCGATGACGGAACCGTCCCGAAGACGGGAGCCAATCACCGGTATTTCTTCTCGTCTCTTTTCGCTTCGCCGAAGCGTGAACGTTGAGAAGCGCTCCGATTCGGTACACCCTTAAGATTTCGATGGGTGTGCACGTCGTTTTAATAGGAAATCGCGGCAATTATACGGGCTAAACAGCGTAACACGCCGGCTCGACCCTTATTCCCTCGCGAATTAATGAGTAATATTTAGATTATTATGTACTTTATACGGATAAAAGTTGCAATCGATACAGAGAGATGCGTTAATATAAAAAGTTTCTTTAAAATAGTGAGTTACCAAAAATATTTCGATGACGTTTGTAAAATACAAAAGTTTTTGCCCATCTGAAATTTGGTATTATTTAAAGAAAGAATTTAGTATTGTAAGATCGAAAGATCTACAGTATTCCGACACGTACGTTTACGGGAGTAATTGAGGATACTTTTTTGCCGCAAATACGTATTTATTTTATCATAAAGCAGCGTGAAGTAAGCACTTCTTATCGAGGAGGTTGAGATATATTTTTTTGATAAAAAAATTGCGTAAATTTGTTCTGGCTTTTTTTCCACGAAGATTACCGTTTTGCATATATAGAAGATCGCGTCAGCTCCTCGGTAACTGTCTTAATAATCGCGCAGTTTTTATTAACGATTCCACGAGTTGTGAACATCATGTGTCTGCCGATATGTACGCATGTCATACACGTCCAATTAATAAACATTCTTGATATGAGACACGTGAAATTCCTGAGGATAATTGCGGACCAGAAGCAAATTCGCGGGAATGTCTTGTAATATTACCTCAATCTCACATCTTTTATGTTCTCTTCACGAAGAAAGTTTTAAAAACCTTTTAAGACTCTTTGCTCCCCTAAATTCTTATATGGCGCCATATACACAATCTATATACTCCTATGATACACAATCTATGCTCCTTTCTTAAAACAAAGCTCAGAAGTATTAAGTCTAATCTGCTCTTTGTTTCCTGTTTCTTGCTTTTTACCTCTTGCTTTATTATCTCTTATCCTGTTTCTTCCTTTTTTACTCCTCGAGATAAAAATTAATGATTTTCGGAAGAGGACACGTAACAAAATATACAATTGTCGATAAAATATAAAGAAAAAAGACAAGAGATAAAAAGCAAGAAGTAGGAAGCAAAGAGCACATTGTAAATCAAGCTTTATTTAACGTAATAATACATTTCTATACTAAAAGGGAATATCGTGAAACTGCTGAGCAGTTTTGGCTAAGAATAAAATACGAAGAAAAATTAAACGAGACATTATGGAAAATTATGAGTACTCTCTAAAATTGAATTGTCACTCTAAAGAGAAATCTCACAGATTGAAAATTGAGCTACTCTTATTCACAACTGGCATAATTTTTATTTCTTAGAATGAAATTCCACCCCAAAGAATTTAGATAGTAATTATTAGGGAAAAATACAAAATGTAATACGTTGAACTTCAAAGACGATACGAGAATGATATACTCGAAAAGTGGTTCAGAAGGTCGTTAGAGGTCGTGATTTTCAGGCTGACTGATCACGTAGAATGCGACATGTTGCGTCGACGGCATATGCTACATCGACCATGTACGATGATGCCAATCACACAGTACGCGAGTAGAAATTTCTATCAGCTGAATAAGGACTTCCTTGTCATGGGACTCGGTTAAGACGTGGAAGCGCATGCCAAAAAGTCGAACGTTGCAATAATTTCACCAATAACGATATATATGGAAACACGATGTCAAACCATTTTTTCCAAATGTAACAATAATATAATTCTGTATGAACAATATTAATTTTTCTTTTCTTTAAAAATGCTAGGAGCATTTAACCAAATAATGATTTCTATATTTTCGATTTTTTTATACACAATCTTAAAATACTTTCTAAAGATGTTATAATATGTATATGTAAGAGTCACTTCATACTTTTTGTATGTTTTCAAAAATGATGAAAATTAACTCAGGTACGAGCGATCATGTAAGAAAAGATTGGAAAATTATCGTGTGTACTAAGGTTAACATATAAAATTAGTTTTAAAAATATAAAATATGATAGAGATCAGTCAATTAATTTATAATCGTGCTATACAGTGTATGAAAACAGAAAATAACAATAGTTTTCTTGTCCGACATTGTCATTGATCAATTTGTAAATTTTAATTAATAGCACGACGAAGATCGTCGGCCATGAGAATAATGATCGGTAGATCGAAAGTGGAACCGGTTCGGCGTTGAAATGCGGATAACCGGGTTGTGCAAATTAGCGTAAAGTATTTAATCAGTATGCCTTTATTTGGGAAAGGCACAAGTCCCTTTTGTATCCGATTGCCGTTCAGATGAGGTTTTGCAATTACGTTAACGGAATTGTTGAACGATGCAAGAAACAGAAGTAGCATAATAGCGCGTTTTATTGCAATAACGCGGAGTTACGCATTGACCTATGTACCACCGAGAACAGATCAGCGGCCAATTTTGTTTTTATCAACGGTAATCATTAAGTTAGTCATCGCATCAAACGATCGCGTAGATATTTATACCAAGGCACGAGTTTGACGGTCAAGCCTCGATGATTCGTAGAACCTCAGATGGCTTTTTTATCAGTAAAGATCTTGGATATTAATGATTATTAGAGAGAGAGAGCGCAGTAAAAATAATGTAACCTCGTACACAATGATTGGCACCAATTGCACCGAGTTTCATCGGCTAATGTACGTTTTCTAGTTACGAGAAGTTCTATCATTATAGGATGTCATTATCTGACGGAACGATTACCGTACATTATAAATGATACTTCGGAGAAGGAGGATAATTCAAAGCAATCGGAAAGACGGAACAGGTGCGTCGTATATGTGTGAAGGTGCACCATCCGCGGAAAGACATGACACGGACAATCAGTTCGTCTGATGATTGAGATCGATTGTTCGAATGACGTACAGTGATCGAGGCAGAACACTTCCTTCTCGAGTACTTCAAATTCGCTCCAGTATTTCTTTCCAGAAGGCAACAGGAATTGTTGCCAAAATTACGTCATTATTTAAGACTAAAATATTATTTGAAATTTTGTAATA
>NW_017300113.1:619353-767170 GCF_001594075.2 Trachymyrmex cornetzi | reverse complement strand
ACACACAAAAATAATTTAATTTTTATCAAAATTAAAAAATACAATAATAACGTGAATCATTTAATCATTAGGTCAATTAACGATCGGTATTAGTTTCTCTCTTTTATTTGAACACTATTATAAATATATTTATCAATTAATAAATATCCTTGAATTTATTAATTAACAAATATATATTTAAAATTCAATGTTTAATAAAATTTAACGTTTAATAAAATTAACATTTTGCTCGTTAATTAACTTAATATTTTATGATATTATTATTGTTAATATAAGCCAAGTAAATTTCTTTTTAAGAAATACAAAATACGTTTTTGTATGTATATCATACATGGGACATCAAATTATGTACATTAGTACTTATAATATCTACAGTACAGAGCACATTTACATGATCTTGATATAATTTGCAAAAATAAGATGTAATTTATGTGAATTAATGGAATTGTCCCTTGAACTCCAGAGAGTTAACTCGTTTACTCCAAAATTATGGTTTCTCAGTATTCGGCATTCGGCCGTAAGTAGCTACGCGAGGAAGCGCCGGAAACGATGCATGCGTTGTTCTGAAATTACGACGCGAGTCACACGATTAAGTTAAAGGTCAGCACTCGGACGAGCATCGTAGTGGTCGTCGCTGAACGAGCGGGTCGTCCCTTGCGCGTATGACGCCTGCACGCGCGATACGGCGGCGTACGTTGTGCTTGTACACACGCTTCTCGTCTCGATAGAGGCTCGCTTAGGAGACCGAGGTGACGGAGTGCGGCGGGATGCGCGTGACGTCACGTCCGGCGCGAGGGCACTGAGTGTGGGAACCGGCGGCAGGTGCGTCCGAGAGTCAGCGAAGAGAGTGGAGTAGGGCTGGGAGAAAGGGGGAGGAGGATCTCGAGAGAGGAGAATCCCAGGAGGAGGAGTGGGCAGGAGGTGAGGATCGAGGGTGACGAGGGTCGGTGGGATGAGGTGAACCCTCTTCATCTCCCTTCTCATCCTCGTCCTCCTTATCATCCTCCTTGTCACTCACACTACCCGAAGAGGAGGACCAAGAGAGAGAGAGAGAGAGAGAGGGGCAAAAAGTAGAATCCCATACCGCATGCCGCCACGTTCTGCGCGCACGCCACGCACACGACGTACGTGTGTGAGCCGCGTGTAACACGCGCTCGTGCTGTGTGCGTGCGCGCGTAAGCACAGAGTGTGTCACGTGCAGCACGATGGTAAGAGGACCGACGTTACCTCGCGCGTAACTAGGATGGAGGGATACTATTTTTGAAGCGCGGATCGTAAATGGAGACAATTGTTTCGCGTGTAGATCGACAGATGTTACTGGTTATTTTAACTATTGACTTTGAAGTTATCGCATGTCATATCGTTCTATGGAGCTCCTACATATGTATGCTCCCGTATAATTGGTCAAGGTCGCCAGATTCGCATGTCCTCAATTATTCTAATTATGATGATTTATTATTCGATCAGCCGCGTTAAAATATAACCGGGCTACATAATAACATTATTGTAGACCGGATATTCATGTTCCTAATTCTTTTTCAGCAATGGTCATAATGATTTCTCGTGTGAATATCGCTTGCGTGTATCTGTGCCTTTTACAAACGGTGATTACGTGTGAACGACATACGCGATGCATATATTGATATACGCGTTGTCTTGTGATAAACATTACGCGGAATGCTGCTTTGGGTCTCCCAAGTTTTTTGCGTGCAGATAGACGTGCACGCTTGCGTGAGTAAACGCTTACGTTTCCTTTCTGCTTTTCAAACTAGAAAAATTCATGAAACACGATGTGCATGTCCAATGATACACTAAGATCGAAAGAATTTACTTCTAAATATATATCAACAATTATTCTAATTAGTTTATGAGCTATAAATAAATACAAAATATTTATACAAAACAATAATATAAGTCACTTTCCTCGTTCTGAATAATATTGCAAGAAAAGTTTACTAAAATTCAACATAGAGAGAATTTAATTTTTTTGATAGAGAATTTATTAAAAATTCTCTCTCCCTCCCTCTCTCTCTCTCTCTCTCTCTCTCTCCATAAAAAAGCTTTATATCATCTTAAAATAGAATATGTAAAATGTTGCATATTTTGCATTTTTACAATTGTTATGTTTATAATTTGTACATAATTCCATTAATAATTTAGCTAAAAAAATTATTCTGTCTAAAAAAAATTTTGATAGCTTGAAGTTATCAAACGGTAAAAAAATATAGTGTGTCTTAACCCTCTATTTAAAATCTAGGTCTTTTTTGGCACAAGTAAAATTTTACTTTTTTTCGAAAATAAAAGAAGTCCGGTTTATTCTTCTAAAATATCTTGTTAAAAAACAATCACTGAATAACCTTAAATTTTTTGAAAACTAAAAAGTAAAAGAATACAGGAGAGTTGCAGACAGAGGAAATATAAAAATATGATTGCAGGTGAAGCATTAACATTTTTTAAATTCATTTGAAACCCAAGTTCTGTTTATCTCAATGAGAAAAAGAAATGAAGGCAACGCGAGGAGAAACGCAAAGACGGTAATTGAAGCGGAAACTCGCTTCGCTTTCGTAGAAACCTGCGAGACGAGTCGCGTGTTCACGATTTGTGGTATTGCCGAAGGTCGCGCTACGAGTGCCGCAATTTTCCATGATGTTCCTGGAAGTAATCGCGCTCGCGCGCGAGAAAGATCCATGCTCTCTATGATGTTTCTTGAATGAACCTTAAAAGCCGCGTACCTGTATTGCCGCGTGCATTGCGTGAAACGCCGCGTTCGCCCGCGGCCTGCACGCACGTCTAATGATTTATGCGTAAATTATACGCAACAGCGTGATTTATCGTGAGTCTTCCTTGCGTGTTAAGATACTCGCGTCTGCAGGCAGCTGTGCTGATGGAAGAAGCGTAAGATTCCGTAAATTTTCGCGCGAAAGCGAGACATACCGTGAGACAACGTCTCGAACACGAATACGTTAAAGCAATTATATTTTTCGATGTTCGTCAAAATTTATCCGTTTATTGCGCTGTACGTTTAATCTGTCCGAGAAGAAATCCTAAAAGAAGACGTATTGCCGCGGGAATCTGTCACTTCCACGTATATTCAATATCCTCTCTTGAACACACGCGGATAATTAAATAAATTGCGCGGTCTGCAGTGATGTGGGAGAGACAGACAGTGTTGTCTTGAAAGATAATAAGGTGCTTGTGCTGCGAGTAAACGGATCATCGTCAAGACGCATCACTGCTTTCCTTGAGCTGCACGCGTCAGGAAAGTAGGCGAATAAATGGTGCGGAGAGAATTAATTTTATGACAAAGGTACATTTCCTGATACCGTCCTCTTATCGCAGACGGCGATTCTATCGAGAATTTTTAATAACTCGGTAATACTGTGTCAATCGAGATGAAATCGTGCAAACAATCTGCAATATTTACAACATCAATAGTCGTGTAAATAAATACGCAAATAAGATTGGAATAACAAGCTTTTGTATGTTTGCTGACGCAAAAAAAGATTGATGTTTTTGTACTTTTAGAAATCAAGCGTGAAGTAGCAGTAATTCGACTTTTACATTCATTCAGAGAGAAACATAGTGGTAGCAATTTATTGAAAGCGACAACTATACAAGTTTGTAGAATTAATGTACACATAGTTGAATAACTAATGTACATAAATTATTGAATTTATAATGTCAAATCACAGTATAATATGAGCTTTAATCATTTCTAAAGGCTGTCACGGTTCTCAATATTTCATTAATTTAGAACAATGTAGTTAAACAATTTAACTCAAGAAAATGTATTAAATTTGATACACAAATTTAGTTTATTATTTACTGAATATATACGTTAATATATAGACGTTATTTCTATTGAAACTAATCGCAGAAAAAGGACTTAAGTCATTTTTATACACATGAAGTTAAAAATAACAAATAAGAGACTGTTTGTTTCTTAAGAAATTCAGTTACTATTGTGTTTCTTTAATATCTAACACGGTGTGATTATATAAACTATCTTATAGTTACATTAATTATAAAATAATTTATTCAATTGTATTATATGTATATTCATTCTATATATAAAATTTGTATAATTGTTATATCTTTACAGTTCCTCCACTATGTTTTTTTTCTAAGTATGTTCATGCATACAAGAGCTCTTACGTACAATTAGAAATAGATATATTAAAATTCTTTTATGAATTTCACCTTTGAACTTAACATCGTTTCAAAGAAAATTGTAAAAGTGCAAAAAATTTAAAAATAAAAAAGAAGGAAGAATTGCACAACATGCGTGTAATTAGCGAAAATAGCGTCTGTATATTATTAAAATGTGAATGCGTGGATAATAAAAAATTCGATCAACGTCATTGTTAAATTCCTCTTAAGAAATCAGAGATGTGATCTATGCGACTTAAGTGACTTCCTCTATAAAAATGCATCGTACCGTTTGTGTGCAAAATCGTTCGAGCGTTGTCACGTCAATCTTTTCACGCGAATTCGCTCGGGGAACGTATTGCTCTCATGAAACTTACAGAATCGTAGCGACTCGCGCCGATGTATTTTAACGAACCGTTGAATCACGGCATCCTATCTAATTACGCACGGCAAGGAGCCGCGGGAGCCGCAAGGGCGTGCGCGGATGTGCGTGATTCGGCGTAATCTCACCATGAATCGATACCAGGCTCGCCCTCGATGCAAAAAGTCGGGATGTAGCACCAGATGAGCGTCCGGATAAAATTATATAAGGTTGTGGAATTTATAGATGCCGTCTGTGTAGCGACGCTGACGCGCGCCAGTAAAATCCGACGTCGTAAAAATTCTTAGATTACCGAAGAACTGTTACCGCGGCTATAAAACTTTCCGTTAATGAAGACTCGGGAGATAAATGAAATAACATTTCCACTGCGACGTTAAATGATAGACCTGAGAAGCGAAGACACGAACGAAAATGAAGAAATTTACATTTTTTTCGGATAAGCTCTATAATGATACGTAGGAATAATATATTGCTTCAATCTTGTCAAATTTTATCACTGAAATTCTTTTATACTTTATTTGACGTGTAATCATCGTTTTAATAATAAAGAATATTAAGGAAAAGTCGACCAAAAAGAGTTCAACACAAATGAAGAATGAAAATCTTTATTACGCACACAAATAAATGAAAAGGAATATATTCGATCTAGGCGGATCTTGATACCCAATAATTTTGTATGAATTTTTACAATTTCCAGAGTTCAAATAAACTTGATTATCTTTCTATCTTGAAACATAGTCTTAGACTGAAACTGGAACGTTTAATATCACAAATTAAATTGTCAAGTAATTTAATTGATGCTAAAGCATCTTTAAAGTACTGCAAATAATTTATTGCGAAAAATAAAATCATCTCAGCCGGGATTCAACCTGAGCCCTCTAGCTTCAACCTAACACTAAGACTTATGTTCCGAAACCAATAAATAATTGACGCCCAGTTTGTTTGAACTAGAAATTGTAAAAATTCACATAATATATTATTAGGCACCAAGATCCGCCTAACCAAATATAGGCCTCTTCACTCATTTCTGTTAATAATAAAGATTTTTCGTTTGCACAGTAGATTAGGATTTTCTGACGATTATTACACATGCGAATCTCGCGTTTTCGACGACGCGGTGAGAACGAGGATTAAAGGCGTTACTAAATCCGCGATTATTGACGCGCCCGGGGCGGAAATTCGCGGCTTATTTCCATAACCCACTTCGGGACGGTGATTTTCGCCGCGAGCGCAATTGAAAAGCGCGAAGCGAAGTACGAAAGCCGGAGTACTTCATTAACGATCGTAAAGGCGATGCGGCCGGTCCCCGGCCAATGACGGGCGCTCTATTGCGAGCGGAGCCTGTAATCATGGACTTATAATAATCTAGTATCTTCGCTCCTGCAAAACCCGGCTGTAACGACCTGAAATTATAAGCGATATCAATTTTATACTTACAACACCGGCTGTAAACGCCGGCACACCTGTCCAAATGCCGCGGCCATTCATCGTTCGTAAAAAGCAGTTGTAATAAGCGCGGTCTATCACGAGATTTTTCTATGCTGTTAGTGTATTTTCACAATTATGCATATATCGCTGCCATTCTGTATTACAGATGTTTATATTTAACGCAACATTATCAGTGTGTATTTCTGATTATTAAATGAGACAGAATGCGGCAGAAGATACATCGTATCACAAATTCGTGCTAATTGCTAATTAATTCTACAAGATTAGTTCTATAGATTTTATAGATTTAGATGAATTCAATATTAAGTTTAACATTCACTTTTAAAATTATAGTTTTGTTATAAAAGAAAATAACCAACGTCATAATTAAAAACTTGCAGCTTACAGAAGAAATTAAAGTAATATAATCTAGAATAAAATGTGTTTTAATCTCTCTTTACGTCATTAATTAGAATTATTATAATTATTGCAATAATCATAAATTAAAATAATATTCTTGATATAAATCGAATTTTCAAGTATGTATAAAAGAATTTAAATGTATGTAGGTAAAAGAATTAAAATGAATCAACCATAAATGCTACAAAGCATACTGAATTAAGAACATTGATTAATAGTCGTTACTCTTATTTTTATTCATCTTGCGAACGAGCAAGTTTTTAATTTTCGATCTATCTATCGTATGAAATATTGCAGTCATAGACTGTTATTATATTCTTCGCCTACGGCTACCGTTTCAACCCTAATAAATTCGATCGGATCTCCGATCATTCTTATCCGCTCTCAATCTGTGTAAATTAACATTCGTTAATCATGAGAAAGCTCTCGTGAGCCCGAATCAAGGAAGCGAACGAGATGGCGGAGATCGACATGCGCCTGCTGTTTTGGGACGATCGCGGATGAATTATTTATGCTCGTGGAAATATACGTACATGCGAAACGCGATGCTTCCTAAGCTCGTCAGCGTAATCCCAACTGCAAATTTTCTCGCGGGAACAATTACCAGCGGGATATTATCTCGTGTTTGAGACTGTTTCAACGCCACGTGGAAACGAGGAAATGACTCGAAATCGCCGCTTCAGGAAAGCGCCCATCAAAGGGCACCGACTCGCTGCAAATTACGGTGAAATTGCGGCAAAATTCGTTATATATCTCTCTTGAGGGATTTTGCGGTGCCTTCTCGACCGTTATACGTGCTTACGATTACGTATGATACTCTTCCTTATTATATACCCACCCCAAGTTTCTTTCTTCCTTTTTATTGTCGAATTCGCGAGAGATTACGTGGTTGCATAATTGCATCGAGACCGCCTTTAAAACGTAAGAGGATTTACTTCATAACCCTCTTTTAAAAAGCAGTTACGTTGTCGTAATTGGAAGAAATCAGTACGTTGTGTTACGCATATAAATATTAAAGAACTCTTAATCTAAATATAATCGTTTCGCGCAATCGAAGACCTCACACGAAAGACATTGCGAATTACAAAAAAGCACAAAAAAAGCCTCACTGTATTATTTGGGTGACAATATTATCTTGAAGAAACACAATTTTCTGAGTAAATTATTATTTAGTGAATTATCATTTAGCTTAATTCACATTCTAATTAGCAGTAAATATAGATTTGCAAAATTTTGCTTTTTTCTGTGGTCTAAAAAAGAACTAAAGTAGTTTACCGTAGCATTTTTATACTCTTACGTCACGTTTATAAGACAAATGAGGTTAAAAGGTTCTAAAAATGCGTTTTTTACTATTTTTACAAATAGATAATCCAATGTGAGAAAAATTTTGAAAAGAGCTCAAATTAATGCTTCAAACATTGTATTTTAATACAAAATCATCAAATCTCTTACTGCTGGCGTGGATTATTCTTTGGGGTAGGTGTAGGTCACTACAAAATTTTTTAATTGATGAGTTAATGATGAAAAATGTTCATAAAAATTATAAACAAATGGAAAATGATTTATTTATATGAAAATAAAATAAATTAAAAATAATCCAATCATAGATCAATTTAAGATCTTTAGATCGGACTTTTAATCTCGGAAAATCCATTTTTTTTGTATGACTAATTATTTCGACGATATAATAATTTGAATGTTCCATGAGTGACGTTTTTTTTATAAATTTATGCAACTTACAAGCGTCAATGTCTACAAAAAATCTCACATTTTTCTCACGAAACACGTGTCTTATTATTATCTGTAAAATATGTTAGCAAATTAAAAAAAATAAAATAATGTTTCAAAGATGCACGGTTTGACGTAGAATAGATTGTAAGTATGTACTAATAAAATCATTTTAAGGAGAAAACATGTAAAATATTAACTTACTTTCAATGGTACAAACATAATATAGAATTGTTTTTGGCAGTACAAAATAGTACAAATTCAATCGTATTGATTTCTGATATTATTTTTCTTTTTTTTTTTTTATTTTGAATTGGTCCTGCTAGCTTAATATTAAGCCAACAGGGCCACGAATTTTTTCGAAATGGCACACGATACAAAATTATCATTAATGGTACAATTTAGTACAAAATAAGTACTAAAAATGTCGATAGATGATCGGACTTTTAATCTCGGAAAATCCATTTTTTTTGTATGACTAATTATTTCGACGATATAATAATTTGAATGTTCCATGAGTGACGTTTTTTTTATAAATTTATGCAACTTACAAGCGTCAATGTCTACAAAAAATCTCACATTTTTCTCACGAAACACGTGTCTTATTATTATCTGTAAAATATGTTAGCAAATTAAAAAAAATAAAATGATGTTTCAAAGATGCACGGTTTGACGTAGAATAGATTGTAAGTATGTACTAATAAAATCATTTTAAGGAGAAAACATGTAAAATATTAACTTACTTTCAATGGTACAAACATAATATAGAATTGTTTTTGGCAGTACAAAATAGTACAAATTCAATCGTATTGATTTCTGATATTATTTTCTTTTTTTTTTTTTATTTTGAATTGGTCCTGCTAGCTTAATATTAAGCCAGCAGGGCCACGAATTTTTTCGAAATGGCACACGATACAAAATTATCATTAATGGTTCAATTTAGTACAAAATGAGTACTAAAAATGTCGATAGATCCAATTTGATTTGGTTTCCTGTTAGCTTTATAGAGCTAAAATTGAGCCAGTTGTTTCTAAGACTGGTTTTAAAGTGAGATTCTCCAAAGAATTTAGAGAGCATAGAACATTGTCGGTTACAAAGTTTAAAAATGTTATAAAATATATTTTCAAAGAGTTTCATCTCATTTTACGTGAATTTAATGTAGATAGTACATTCCTACTTGCAGATTCAAATTCAGCGCAGTTACAAGGATTCTTCCTTTCCAAACCGTAAAATCATACAGACTTGTGTAATTATAAAATTAAATGAATATGTTTATTCACACTGAAAGAAAAGATTGGCTGCAGCAGCAAATTAGATGGTAAAATATGGCATTAGCATTTTTAATTGGCGACAACTAATTTTTAGTTGCAGCAATCAATTTTTGGTTGCGTTAGTCTATAGAAATCCTATACTGACATTGCGGATAGGCTAATGCAACCAAAAATTGACTGCTGCAACCAATAAAAAATGCTATGTCGTATTCAGCCAATCTTTTCTTTTAGTACACAAGTATTCGTTTAGTTTTGCTTGTGCAAACATAATAATAAAATAAGTAAGAGTTGCAATTTTCTCATTTCAATTTAATCATCCTCGAACATCCTCCCCATGCCTTATAAGGAACGGTCGACACGAAAGAAAAAAAAAAGGCCATGAAGGGTCGGGAACCCTTTCTTGACTGACTTGGCCGAAATGCTAGTAGTATAAACGAGTGTATGATTGCAGGTTGCCTCCGTTGACGAATGATGAGCCGCGGAAAGGTCTTATTGCGACCGGAAATGTGAGGCGAGCTCAAAGACTGCGATTATTTAACCGACATTCGCATGCGAAGCGAATTTGATCCTTATTGCAAAACAGCGAACTTCTCATGCATAAAAAAATTTAAAGTTAATTTATAATATAAGAATAATATCGCTCTCTAAAAGATAACAGATTGAATAATCAACAAATGCAAAAGGCTGTTAAGCGCTGATACTGTCGTGGACTTTTCTGGTCGGCGCAGCTTTTGCGCATTTCCTCTTTTATATCAAAGGGGAAAAGAAGAGAAGGAAGGAAATTAACGTTGTCGACGTGTCGTCGTAACTGCGCGGCAAAAGAAAGACTTAATTGGACGTGGTTAACGCAAGAGTATCGCCGACTGGCGTCGCATTCGGCGGCGCACTCCACTCCTCTGCATAACTACATCCAATTAAGGATACAGGCATTCGTGTTATCTGGCAGGTTGAGCATCGTCTGGAGCAGCGCTGCCGGTTACCGTAGATGGAGCCGTAAAATTCCGCGAATTTGTCGAATACCCACGGGAATACACTTCGCCGCTACAGCGACGTGGCAAAGCGCTTGTGAAATGCACCACTGAAAGGTGCACGCGCGATTGCGATAGCGCGTTATCGCGGCGCATTTCCTCGCTTGCGCCGCAAAATTTCTTTTTCTTTCGCCGCTGATATAACTGGTTTATCGTAGGCATAAACGTAGGAAAAAAAAATTCGAGATATGGGAAGTGCACTTCAATCTTTTCTAGTTGATCTTAATACATATGTAAATGACACGAGAACGCTTTTAATCGACATCCAGTAGTAATTTTTTGTAAGTATTTATACGATTTACCTCGATCAATCAATATATTTGTTTATAATGAAGATACAGCGTGCATGCAAATAAAAAATCATAAATTACAAGCGCTAATAAATACTAACACTAATAAATACTAATAATAAAATAACTGTTGTTATAAAATAATTCTCTTAAAGAACTGCTCTAAAAAAAAAAGTTATACGATTTATAGATTATCTCTGTGTCTTAATACATCATTAAATGCCAATCACTGAGAATGATTAGTTACTTTAATCTCACAATGTATTTTAAATCAGCTTTTATCCAGCTACGCAGAATAGCGTTAGGAGCAAATCCGCGCGAGCGCGCGAAATCCACGTGGCATCCACGAGGAGCGCTGGCACGTCCTGCTCTCCCAATCGAGCGTCGCGACGCCCGCGCTTTTTCGATCGAGAGTGGCGCGGACGCCCGGTCGGTTTACGTCCCTGTAACCTTCTACATTCCTGATAACGGGGGCTGCTCGCAAGCAACCGCCTGGATGCTTCGTCTTATCGAAAGCTTTCCGACACCACGAGCTTTTCCTCCCTTTTTCCTTTCATCGTCGAAAGGCGATCGGCGTTGCGTCGTCGAAGACGTCGGGTGGCCGCAGCGACGCCCACCCGAGACGTCAGGAAAAAAAATACAAACCGTTCGCGTTCTGTTCCTCCCCTCCTGTCGAAACAACCGATACACGTACACAATCGCGCGCCTACGCACATGCACACGCGAGCGATCGCACGTGCATTTGCGAATGCTCTGCGCTTTCGTTACGTTTTATTATTGGCAGTCGGCCCGATATAACCACGCGTACTCTCCTGATAGGGCGTCGCAACGCCAACGAGCCGACGCCCCTAATTCCGAAACACCCTCATAAAAACTGTATTGGGTGATGCATGTGAAAAGATAAATTTCAGTTAATACTAATGGACACTACGAGATTTTACGTTTTCGTCCTAATTAGGAATCGTTTCCATCACTAGCATATGCACGACACGATAAGTATATCCTGTCGGTTCTTATTATATATAACGGTAAATATATTTTATGTATTATACATAAGAGTAATGAAAAGAAAAAAGAATTAAAATTACACAATTTTAAATAACATTCTTTATCGTAATAGAAAATTCTTATTTTCAATAAGAATAAGTAACGGACGTGTAGTTTCACGTAATCTCATGTGAGGCATACATTATTCCTTTTATGCATATGACAATTCAAAATAAAATTAAACATTATTTTTTAGCTCGAATATCCAATTAATCTTGTAATATCGTAATTTAAGAAATAAAAAAATAATAAATATTTATTCGCTTAATGAAAAATTCATTAGTAAAAAATTTTGAACGCAGAAACGTTCAACGTTCTTCTGAAAAGAATTAAAGATAAATATTTCTTTCGCGAGAAAAGAAAATGCGACGCGCATTTAATTCAACCTCATTTTTTTTTTAATAAAGTTTTTTCATTTTTTATAACATTTATAATAAAATTTTATATACTTCTTTTGTAGGAAATTTTGAGCACATCGTGGGTGCTCGTCCCATGCGACATTCATTATATAAATAAATTTGCAATTATTATGCAGTATAAAAAATAACAATTCAATATTAAAAAGACTTAATTCATTGTATACAAACATATTTATAATATATTATAATTAGAATCTTGTAAAACAAAAAAAAAGATCGATTTACAATTAATCTTCTTTAAAAATATTACATTTTCGAAAAGATATAAATGATGAGATACAAATGTGTGAGAGAGAAAATTACTATTCATCCTGAATATATATCTTCTCGCGCAAGCTCTACATATTCCTACATTCTCATGCTTTCCCGAACCCAGCACTCAACCGATCAACCTATTCCGTGGACTCCGGTGGCAAGTAGATATGGACGTGCTGGGGTCGGACGACGACGCCGAAACGCCATCGCGGTCTGATGGGCGCCTGGTGCGGCGTCGGCTTGCGACCCGACCTGCGACACCGTCCACGCCACAGGTGTGCCGTCGCGACGCCCGTCGCCGTCCCGCCCGTCGCGACGAGCACCCACGACGTCGTTCGTCCGCGACAGACGTTGCGACGTCGGTCAACCATCGGACCGTGCGAACGACGTCGTCGACGTCGGCCTCCGGAGGCCGACGACGAATCAACGACGGCAACTGCCCACCTGTCGCTCATCGCTTGTCGCGACTCGGTCGCAACGAGTTTGCCAACGCGGCGAACATGACTATCAAAGAGCTTTTTCGGGTTGTCGTGACGCCGGCGTCATTATGTTAGCGACAGCGCCCCGTGGCGCCAGTCCTCAGGCGTCGCGACGCCGGAGCAGGAGAATACGATGTGTGGAAACGGCCCGCCGTGGACCGATCACTCGTTGACTGTTATCACTTGAGAATCTGGGATCTGAAGATTCGCGGTTTTTATCGATCCTTTGATAATAATTTTATTAATACATTATTGTTTCCAGATGTATTGTTAAACTATATTTGTTTCAAAATTCATATCCTTGTTTTTTGTTTTATATCCCAATAAAAATTTTAATATCAAGAAATTACGTAATTTATGTAAAAGTATATCAAATAAGTACATGATCGAATCATAAAGTGTATGACATTTATAGAAATTCTGATGCAAAATATATTGTTAAAAATTAGCACGTTGGATTATAATAAAGCACATAATTAATTAAGAAATTAAGATGCGATACATGTTTCAATATATACGCGAAGAATTTTTAATAATTATTAAGTATTGTAAGCAATTATTGTGACACTTTGAATCTAATTTTATTATTTAATATCTATCAGTTGTCTATTTAAAAGCTTCATTTTTCATTGTCCAAAGATGGCAAAAATCTTACTCCAATTATCAACGCATATCGACTATAAGAATAACTATTCTCATTCATATACTCTCTCATATAGTTCAGTTTTACGTCGAGTAGTATAGATAAAACATTTTTACCGAGAAAAACTCTCGAAATATAAAACTAAAAAGCTTTTTACGAAGCCTGTCATTCGATAAAGTATCAAACTTTTGACCGTTACTGTCCCAAATATATATATATATTTATTACAAATATATATATATATATATACTATCACAAGATATATATGATACATCATTGAAGTGAATCAATAACGTATCATACATATCTTATGTTTCGATGAGCAGTGGTCAACGTCGTCGGAGCATCACTTGTTACGCCTGTATCACTCGGCAAACGCCCCTGAGAAAGCTCTGCGGCGCCCTAGCGTCACGACGCTCTATCCGGCGAGCATGACGCGCGCGCGCGGAATCGTGCCAGCGTCCAGCGGCGAAGCCGCGGATCCGACGACGTCTGACGGAGCTGCTCGTCAAACGGAAGACGTCGTCTGACGTACCATCGTGCCAGGAACACATGAACGTGCAGGAAGTAACGAGCTTTCCACTGGGAGCTTCCCGGGTAACGACCGAGCGTCGCGACGCCTGGCCACCTGGTCGCGGCCCGCCGGCCGTCGGCCGCGTCGGAGGCCGCGCCGCGACGTCCTCCGGAGTCAGGAGAACAACAGGCTTCGAAAGGACGCCGACGTCTCCTATGACTTGTCGCGACGGGCGTCGTTGCGGCGAGAAATCGTGCCGGGGAAACATAACCGGAATGGAGCTGGCAGGCGTCGCGACGCTTGGGGTTAATTATAGAATCCCCCGTGATCCCTACCCACGCGTGTGGACTGGGGGATGGAAATAGATTGGAACGCCTCCGGGACGCGCACGCGTGTTCGCCGTGATGAACGTTCGATCGATACAGTCGTTGAAAATATAGTTTCCACGCGCAATGCGAGTCGAGGATATAATATATGTACTTCTAAGCTGTCGAATAAATTATTCGATTATTATAATATATTTTTGATTCGTGACACAAACTTCTTTCGATGTGCTCTTGTATTCATTATAACATTATTAAAAAAAAAATAAATATATCCTCGAATTATTCTAATTATATATATATATATATATATAATATATAACATTCTCTTTTTTATTAAATGGTTATTTTCGTGTATATTAAGTTTATGATATGGTGGAAACGTAAGAAGTAATAATCTCAAGGTATAGCACGTAGATATAATTTTTTGTATACTATGTCTTTTAAATAATATAATCCTCGGTATGTATAACAAAAGCTTATAATTTATGCAGCAAGCGTGATATTCGATTAGCCTTACTCGAAAACTTAGGAGAGCTTTTCATTGATATCAGCATACTAGGGCTGCATGATAGAAGGCAGCATGATGGAAGCTTCTCTAGTAATAGAACGGTATTTACGGAGCTTTCCGACGGTCGCCCGACGTCTCGACGTCGGAGCAGGAAATTATATCGCGTCGCCATCACAGCACTGACTTCAAGCTGACATACATACGAACACCAAAGTAATTTGATCGGCAAAAAACCGACACCGTGTTAATTTAATAGCGTGACTCGGCGCATTGAAACTGATACAAATGAAAAAGGAAAACTGTAATCTGCCAACCAATATGTTGTCAATGACACGCAAATGGTGTAACTGTACGGAAAAAATGGTATTGCTGAAGTATCTGAAGATTTAGCTGAATGCAGTCTGAAAATAATTTTGTTGGACCATCAAAATAATTACGTAAAAATTTCAAGTATGATGCAAAAAGCTTTGACATTTTAGCAATCAGGTTAAGCGTCTTACATAATTATTGTTAATTAACAAAGACAGAACAATTTTGCTAAGGTACTTAAAAATTTAAAAAATTTAACTACAAATCTGAAAATAATTTTTTTGAGCTATATCAAAATAATGATGTAAAAAATACTCAAACTGCAGATTATTGATTAAAATGTCAAAACTTTTTATATCTCATCACACTTGAGTTTCCTATATAATTAATAAACAATCTAACAAAATTATTTTTAAATCAGTATCTCTTAAATTTTTAAATACTTCAGCAAAATCGTTCTTTTCATGAAATTAAAAAAATGTTTCAGCAATCCCGAAATAAAAGATAAGTAACGATCAAGATAAAAAGCAAGCTGAATTCCAGCAAGCTGATCGAAAACTAATTACTGATCCAGCGCACCCATCGCATAACGATGTGAACGGGTGTCTATTGCGTAATAAAACTAATTTTATTACATCGCACTTGCACGTTCCCACGTGCGAGGACACAGGACGCGAAATGAATAGTGATTTCATGTGGAACGGACGCAAAATAAATGCATTATCGGCTATCGCACGTACACATACATGCGAACTTCGGGTGTGCCTCACATTCGTTCTCTTTTTTTTTCTTTCGTTATCGTTTTAACACGCTCTCGACGAGCAGCATCCGACTGAATCAATTTCCGGTAATTCGCGGCCGCTGGCGTGTGCGATTCTTTTATCGTCACGATGAAAAACGCTCCTCTCTCGAGGTCGCTTTCGATAGCGTGACCGTCGACACCGCTCCTTTTTTATCGTTTTGCGGAACGATCGCGAACGAACGAGCACGTTCCTCTCTCGAGGTCGCTTTCGATAGCGTGACCGTCGACACCGCTCCTTTTTTATCGTTTTGCGCTGGAACGATCGCGAACGAACGAGCACGTAAACCTTTTTGTCGATCACGTTAATGCTCATGATTAAAGGCGTACATACGCCGCGCGGTGGTACCGTCAGCAGAAACTCCATTTGCAAACGGACTCCGCATACGGGATTAAGGTGACACAAGAAGATACTACCGCTCGCATTACGTTCCGTTGTATGTATTTTTGCAGAGCACCGAGGAGAACCGGTTACAAAAAAGAAAAAGAAAAGATTAATACCCGTTCGTGACACTTATAAGGAATATAATGTAGTCGAAATTGCGTCTCTGAAATGGCACACCGTCGATAAGCGAAAACGATGCCAGCTGAAAAAATAATCCTTGAAATATCACCGCGCCGATGGCACACGAGGTCCGTGTCGCGATGGACTTGCGTGTCGAAAGTCGCTGTCAAATGTACACGTATCAAATTGAGACTGCGATATCAGAAGAGATATAACAGGAATCAACTGTTAATTGTTGAAAATTAATAACTTCATTTTAACACGGGTCGTTCAATGAAGGCGGACTAACAGGATCAATAAAAGTAATATGCAATTTATGCAGCACTTAAACGCCATTCATGATTAAAAAAAAATCAAGGCTTACTCTATTTTTCAATCTTCATCGAGTGCCATGGCAATTTTTCAGTGTCACATCGACAAATACGTGCAATTAATTTTTAATGCAACTAATTAATAATTTTTCAATAACATCGGTGCGTGATCAATAAGAATAGTAACGTATTGCAAGTAAAACGAGGATTGCGAGAGATAATCCTAAAAGCCATAGCCCTTAGAATTATTTCTTGCAATTAAAATTGAAATTAAAATTTTTTATTAAAAAAATGCTTGATTGATATCTCGAGTACTTCGAGGAATTAAGACCATGGCACACATAAAAACTTAAGCAGTAAACAAATTGGCCAATCAGAGACCGTAAGGCTGTAACGTAAGCAGTAGTAAGGGCCATGGCACACAAAAAAATTTAAGCAATAAAACGTAAACAGTGAGCGAATTCATCAATGATGGTAGAGTCCGTAAAGGCCATAACGTAAGCAGTAGCCAATCCAACATTTTGATTTCCTTACTGCTTACGTCTCACTGCTTAAGTTTTGCTGTGTGTCATGATCTTAATTCCTTGAAACACTTGAGATATCAATCATTTTTTTATATAAAAAATTTATCAATCCAATTTTTTTGCAGGTACATTTTTTGCGTTTTATAAGCGCAATATATACAGCCAATGTCGACCCTGTTAATGAATGGCTGCATAAATCAGTTAAATGCACATTTAATTTATCACGTATAAATATTGGGCAGTGACAAGAAACGGGCGCTTGCCGAGAGGCACGATATAGATAAAATATGTTCTGACAGGCTTAAGCTCGTCGTGTAAACGCGACTTTGGAACCTGCGAATCTGCATACGATCCGATCTTTTAATTAATCGCGGAGATCGCGCGACGTATAGTCGTAAAACGCGACGAGGTTGTAGTAATCGTTTAATGTAATATCTACATAATAATTGGCGCAACAAATGGGCGCGAGGTGTCCCGTTCGCACAGATAAGCCTCTGTTGACAAGCGTATAATGAAGACATCCGTATCTCTGCAAATGTAACGCCACGCACAATAGTTGAAGTAGCTCATTCCGAAAGATTACAAAGCTCATTAAGAAGTTACCGTCGTCGAAATTTGGAAACGAGTCGCAACAATAAATTATTAAACAGAAAATTATCGCTCAAAAACATGTTTCGTGCAACGATTCCTCGTCGCGCGTTAGGAGCTGTCTGGCAAAGTGCCGACATCGTAATTCCGTATAATGTCAGCACTTTAGCTTCTATAGTGCAACTTTATAAGAATTTAACACGTCGTTTGAATTTACGATTAACTATTCATTAACACTCGGTTGCACGTCGGTTGCAGATTTAAAATAAATATTTCGATTATTTTGTATACACAATTCTATATTATTATTAGGAGATATGACAGATGTAGAAAAAGAAGAACCTAACTAATTAAGAAGTGAAATAATAGAATAAATTTAATCAGTCGTCATATCTTGTATGTTCTTTTAAATTTATCGATCTTGTATTTGTTTTGTTATTGCTTTGAAATATTTACGAGCGTGTTATATAGAATTTAATATTTTTAATACTTTAAATAATATATATTAAGTTTAAAATATTTTAAATATATCTCTTAATAATTACTTTTTAGACAAATATTGACGTTGTCTAATTGCTACTCAACAGTCTTAATAATTACGTTGTCACAATTATAAAAAATAATAAAAACATTGTTATTTTTTCATTAAAAGATAAATTTGAAATATTTTTAAGTAAATTTTTTAATTCTTTCTTTTTTTACATTCGCTGCTTCCCTAATAATAATATAATAGTATATAAAATTATCTAAAATTTTTTGTTTTTAACAATTTAATTTGGTTCTACGTGCAATGAAAATAAAATTGTACGTTCAGTAAATATTTTTGTGTGCGAGTGAAAAGCGAAGAGAGTGAATGAGGATTGCATGCCTTTGCTTACTCTACCTTCCACTTTAACTCAATTTGCAGAAAATTACTAATTGCGCACCTGCACAGATCTTATTACGCAACTCGTCGGCAATCAGGTCCACCTGATTCGCGTACTCGAGGTACGTTTAGTGAACGCAAGACTTCCGATGTCGGTAGTCGGGGCATTAATTAGCGCAGATTATCAAGCACGGACAACCGATAAATTTCACCTCATCTCTCTCGGCAGCGTGTTTAACACGACGCACAAAAGCAACGAATCTCAGTGAAAGGCCGTGCCGGTAATATGGCTGCTGTGGAGTTAAATACGAAGGGCGGTGCGTCTTTGGTTCTCAATTTTCAATCTATTACCGAAGATGAAATCTCTCCGAGTCAAGCAATGGCCGCTTACTGGCGCAGATTATCGGGCCCCTGTGGTCGATAAAAATTCGCCGCGCTTTCAGTAGCGTTCCTATTACGTGGCACAAAGCCACGTTGGATCCCCGATGGAGAGGGTCCTGCATCCGTTAACATGGCGGCTATAGTAGGACACGTGGAGGCAGCGTTTTAATGAAGGTTCTCCCTTCCTTTGCGAGAGATATACGCAGTCAGGATACTGCGGCGCGCATTCTACCCGGCGGCGAAAAAATAAATAAAAATCCGTGTGCGGTGGATGGGGGCGGCGAGAGGCGAAGAAGCGAGGAGTAAAAAATTAGCAGCGCGTTTCGAGCTGCGCAATAATTCCGGAGGCGCGTGTTATTCGTGGCGGGCCGCCGTTTTCTTTTTAGAAATTTATGAGCGCAACGACTCTCGCACGGCCGCCGCAAGGTAAATTTAACATGAAGAAAAAGATTGAAAAAAGAAAGAGAGAGAGAGAGAAAGAGAAAAGGAGAGAGGAAAAGAGGGAAGGGGGAAAGGATCAATGTCTGAGGAGGACGTAAGCTTGCCCAGTGAGTGGGCACTCGCCAGGAAAGGCGAAGGACAGAAAACGACAAAGACGAACATCCGCGCCGACTTGCAGATTTAAAGGTCGCAAGAAGGCGCGCAAGAAACGGAAATAACGATCGGCTCTGAGTTGTAGTCGCGCCGAAACTTCTTGCGTGCGATATAAAATAAAAATCACGGCCACGTGCATGCACCGCCCGAGTTCGCAGACTGTCACTTCTTATGCACCCGTTTGCAATCTCGGCTCGTCGTTACATCCTTCGCGGAAGGATTTAACGTAACACGACGACTATAATCGCGATAGAATACAAACTCGATCAACTTTCATTTTTATAAATAATAATGGAAATTGAAATAACCGACATCGTCAGTAATGTGTTGTACAATCACGCAATAATTTCTTTTTCTGCGCATCGGAGATTTAAGCAGAGGGCATTACCGCGCACACATGGCGGAAGTGCAATATCATGTTATTTCGAGAGATCGTGATTTCAGAACCGTAGCCGTGATTCTTATTACCCGAATGTAAAAGTTCTGATACAGCTGAAATGCGACGAGAGATCGTTAATCTGCTTTTTATTCATCTTCATAAAACATTTAATTGCACGACTCGATATTCTTTCGACATATCACTCCTATATAAATAAATAAATGTCATTTAGGTATCAATAACAGTCAATGATTATTGTATTCCCTATAAAAATCATAAACTACCACCAACTCTCAAATTGACGAGTTAACTTAAAATTAAATTAATTTTGCAACTTTTTAATTTTTAAACATTTATTCTATCTTCTAATAATTTCGATTTGCGTAAAGTATATTTGTGAGATACATCTTGCCGTGTCTTATATAGCAAGCTGTATTTCATCAAATATAAGTAGCTTGATCAAAATTATACCACCTTAATTTCCTTGTGGAAGTATACGTTCAAATTCATAATGAGTAAACCACGATGAAGCATAAATTGCGCAGTGGTACACTCGTTTTCTCGCTGTTAATGATTATAATAATAATGCGCAGAGCAGCAACGGCAGCCAGAGGTAAAAATAGAAACACGAATGACGGTGATAATAATGATGAAGATGAACGCGAGAAAAGAGAAAGGGACCGAAGTCGGGCGTTGTGGAGCCGAAGCCCCAATGCGTCTCAAAGTCGAACAAATAGAAAACAAAGGTCCAGTGTGTGGAAGAGGGGGAGGGAGGCAAGGTGGAGGGGCAAGGGGCCCGAAGAGGAAAAAAGAGGGGTAAAAAGATGGACGAGAGGCCTGAAAGATTCCGAGCGACTGGCCAATCCCAATGAAGGGACGATCGCGGAGGTGTGGTACAATCCCTTGACGCGAACCTCTCTTGTTTCGTCCCGACCAATCGCGATATAGCGGTGATCTGGGCCTGTTTCTCGGAGCCTCAATTGCGCGACGTGCTCTCGCAATAGTTCACCGCCTTCAGTAGAGAAAAAATGCTAGCGTACTTCTCTCTCGATGAACGTTGCTACCGAACCGATGGTAGCAAGGTATTGTAAATACGCGCGATATAAGTTCGTAACGATATAAATGAGTAAAAATTATAAGAGAAATTTAAATTGATAAGAATAAATCAAATCCTATAGAATTTTATTTTCAGTTGAAGCAAATTTTGCAAATGCAAATT
This sequence comes from Trachymyrmex cornetzi, assembly GCF_001594075.2. Lineage (NCBI taxonomy): Eukaryota > Metazoa > Arthropoda > Insecta > Hymenoptera > Formicidae > Trachymyrmex > Trachymyrmex cornetzi. The sequence goes on along the minus strand of NW_017300113.1, from coordinate 745,809 downwards.
AAATTAATGATTAAGGTAATATAAATAGTGATATTATTTCTAGCGTATGCTTGCGTTTGAAGTCCGACAAACCGAATCGACGCGCAGTTTATAGAACTGAAAACTGTATTTGCAAATTTGCAATGAACGTTATCAAGTACCAAGATCTGCTTCAAAACCGAAAATAGTATTCTTTCTTTTATTTGACGAATAAATAAAAAGTTATATATATTATATTTATAATTACATTTGATCGTCATAATTTTAAAATTAAAAATTTCTAAAACTTTATTGGAATTCTATTGGAATTCTAGAACTAGCGTCATTATTCTATTATCTACTATTTTATCAATAAGAAATTAATCAATAAGAAATTAATCAAAAATTGAACTGAGTAATCACAAACGATGCAACTCGGTCCATAACTCATTAATGACAGGTACACCGTGATATTCGAGTTTTATAAAGTATGACATGAGTATTTATGTCTTTCAAAAGCGATCGCAAAACACATTTCGTTTTCTTAGCGTGTCACTAATATCACGACAAAAAAATTAGTCTCGCAGTTTCGAAAGCAGCAACCCCCGCCATTCACTTTCTCTCGTTGTAAAAGGAGCTCTAATTTTGTTACGCGCTGGTCCCGCCCATATTCTCCCGTGTCTTCTCTTCCCTCGTTCATCGTTTTACATTATGCACTTTACGCGGTGCACCTGTACACTGTGGACCCCCGAAAGCACACAATGCCACTTGTCCCGACGTGCTACCCTCACATGGCGTTAACAGACGACAATGGCACTCGGGGGTTATACCAGATTTTCCCTACTTCGTGCCAACGAATTGTGATGCTTCATTTAAAAAAAAGAGAGAGGGGTCAGTTGAATAGCTTTAAAGCTGCGTATAAGAAACGAACAAGTATTTTACTTGTTCGTTTGTACAAGTATTTTACTTCTTCTTTTTGTTAAATTTTTGATATGCATAACTATAATTACGTTATAATAAAATTTAAAGTAATTAATTTTAAATTAAATTTATCAAGCTTTACATTTACTTGACAGAAATCTCTCTCTTTCTCTCCTGATAAGCTGATTTTCGCTAGAAATTTGATATAAAATGTAACAATAGTCACATATTATTTATAAAGATGAATATGTTATATGATTGCGGACGATATAATAGAAATTCCTAATAAAATATTATTCATACGTGTATATAATAAGAAAAGCATACTTTATATTTAACGAAGACTTAAATACGCTTCAGTGCTTTCGCCGCGACTCGATATTTCAGACGAGATAATAATTTTTCTGTTGCACGACTGCGGAGAAACATCATCGAAGAATGGGATTTCACCGTCAAAAAGGAACATCAAAATTTCGTAAGAGGAATGAATAATATATCATGTTAAGACAGGTGAGAATTGCATTTACAGTTATTATTATAATTGAAACGGGTAAGCATAATATTTATCATTTTATTATCGCAATTAAGGCATAATATTCTCGGACACATATGGATATATTAATGATGTATAAAGTAGCTACAAAGATGTATACGTGCACAATATAATGTTTTTGAAATCGATTCATTAAAGAGATCATTAAAAAAAGGCATCAATAAATAGATCGACAAATGACGTATAATTACAGAGAATAATCAACGTGAATGAGAAATCTTTTCTTCTTGGAAGAGACTCTCTCTTTAACAGATATTCATATATTATTACTCTAGACGATCCATCAGGATTAGTTGGTCCATGTATCGAACATTCTTCCTTCACCGTTCCCGTGACACTCTTCGTGATATCGACAAGTCGTGTTCGTCGAAAATCGTATACATGTAGGGTGTGTATCTCTCTCGTGGCGGACCGAAAATATCTAAAAATAAATAAGCGTGCCCGGCCCCTTGCCCCGTACCCGCGATGCACACGTGTGCCGTCGGTGGTGAGAGGGTCAAAGACGGAGCGGGGAAAAGAGGGGGGGTTTCGGGGAGGCAAGACGAACAGAGGAAAGATGAGGCGAACGTGAGTCTCGGCGTGGGAATAAGCGGCAGGTGCGCGACGGCGCTACCGGGGAGCCACTTATGGGGGCACAATTCCCCCTACGGGCCCCCTCGGTGGGCCCATTCTCTCCCTCTTCGTCCCCTCGAAGTGGAGCCCCTGTCCAGGATCCCGAGGTACGACACGGCCCCACTTACGAGCAGCACTGTATATAAAGTAATCAGAAAGTATTGCACGTGTAAAGTCGATCGGGCCCAATCGAGAGCGAGCCGGTCGATAACCCTGCGGGCTTCCTCATCGGGCCCCAAGTGGTGAATCATAAACGCGGATGAACGCCGGTGATAGGTGACAAGACAATAGCAATGGCCAAAGATGGAGGGGAAAACGAACAAGAAAGAGAGATAAGATCGATGCTGAAAAATACAGCGTGATCCAGAGCTTGAGAGATTTCGCGAAGGTTCATTCAGAATCGAAAACATGTAATTGAAATAGCTAAACAGACGGAAAAATTTAATAAAACATATAATCACGTGCGCCTAATAAACTCTGCCTAGTAAATAAGACAATAAGTCTCTTCAATAATAAAAGAGAGATTAATGTTAAAATAAAATTATTATAAAATATATTTATCGATATATCGATAATTTCATCAATTCTAATTAAATTTTGCATGCAAAATTTAATTATATTATATATACTTTTTCTATGATTAAATAATAATTAATCGAAAATGTAAGCTTGATTTAAATTCTAATCATTTATCAATGTTATTTAATTATCCTCACATATTTTCGTAAAATGTAAAATAAGTTTACGGTACAAAAATCCTTGTACATCAATGCGCAAAATTACGAAGAGAAGAACGGATAGTATCGCGGTCGCGTTGCTCGTTACGTCTCATGTTTGTTAATTCTTGAATGTCCACTTTACGCACAGGTGCGTATTCATCTCGAACTCTCAGTTCCCCCTTTCATTCTTTTCTTCCCCGAGCTACTTGTCTCCCCTTACCGGCATTGTTCACAATAAATACACGATGCGGGCGCGAATTCTCTCGATTTATTTCGCGAACACCACTCGTACAAGGCGCGACAACAGGAATGGACGAAAGGACGGGGCGAGGTCAAGGTCACCAAGAGGTACGGACGAAGAGGCCTTTTAACAAGAGGCATCAGGTGCGGGACGCGTTCTCGACTCTCAAGGTGGAATTTAATTGTTGGAGTATATTTCGCGGCGAAGGACATATCCATACGTTTCTCAACCATCAAGGTCGTTGTCGCTTAAGGAACATCGCTCGAGAGTATATCGGAACAAATAGGCGATATCCGGTTGAGATTCTCATGTTTATTTGATAATAATTATTGTTATTTGACCGTTGTGCCTACAAGATGCAGTCAAGTGAACGCGCGGTTTATTCTCGCGGAGCTGGAAAAATCGCCGATGTAATGCAAGTCATTACGACAACAATTAATATTCGCCCAGCGGTATTGTTGAAATTTCCAGTACTTACTTGTATAAAACACATAGTGTATAATTAGCGCAATTACTACTACATCTGGCGCCATCAGAACAAGCAGTTGCGGAAAATGTTAATAGGTAGCATTCATCTTCTGCCAAGTTCAGTAAAGCATAATTAAGGCGTAAGATGAAAATCAGGTATCGAAAAAAATTAAATGTAGCTTATTAAAATCATGGACCGACTATAATTAAGGTTCCTGAGTTATTAATTGCTGAGAACGTCGCGTCGTAGCTAATTTTAGTAAGAACCTTGGTGAATTAAATATCGTATGAATTTTAATTGAACTTGTTATTCAAATAATAATATATAAATATATAAATAATTTATCAAACATACTTCAAATTCGTGTTACAATATTGTCGTTCAATTAAAGCAGATAAAATTTAAAGACATACGCTCACAATACGACTTGTACTTATCTGTGTTTATAAAAAAAGAGAATTGTTTTTTTTTTTTAAATTAATTCCTTATTGAAATAAAGTACAGAGCACGCAAGCTGCGAGTAATGAAACTTTCGATTTATGGATTTGAGCTCCTGAGTAAATGTAGATAAATTCAAAAGACATGATAAATAAGACATCCAGGGTTGCCACAGAAAATAAATTTCAAAATTCCAGACTTTTTTACATTTTCCCCTAACTTGTCTCGGGTTTCTATATATGATCATTTTCAATTTCCATGACTTTTCCCGGTTTTCAGGTCTGTGGCAACCCTGACATCATATCACAAAAAAAATCTTTTAGGTTGTCAAACGTATGAAATATGTTTTACATCTGTCTAAAATATCAGATAATTCGAAACATGTGCGTATTTACTGTGTAAGAAGAAAAGGTAAATCAAGAAATATGGAGAAACCATAAAAGTTTTAAAAAATTGTAATTTTGTATATTACATTTATTCTTTCACTGAAAAAAATTTCTGGTTGAAAATGGATGAATCAGAATTTTCTCTCTCTCTCTGGTTAAATTTATTAGAATTCTAATTGAGATAACCGGAATTCTGGTTGATAGAATATTTCTGGTAAACTCTACTAGAATTATCATTTTTACCAAAATAATTATATTAATCAGAATTCTAATAGATTTAACGAGAAAATTCTGATTCGTCTATTTTCCATCAGAATTACTATTTAATCCAATCATTTTTCTCTCAGTACTTTTATTAACACAATCAAAGCAATAAAAACATTTTCTTCCAATATTAAATCGATAAGTGTATATGATTAATTACTTTAGATTAATCATTTTTTTATTCCAATCACATTGCCCGCGAGAAATTTATATGTTTATCATGTAATGTCAACAACTTTTTTAAATTTCTGCATTTAGCTTCGGACTTCGCATTCGCATCTCTATTTACTTATGTCTTATAAGTCCATGTTTCATGCATCGATGCAAATCGATTCGACAGTTTCGCGCCACCGAGATAGCTCGTTTCACTCGCAGTGGCATTAAGATACTCTGGTCGACAGGCCATTTCGACGGGCGACGCCAATAATCAACGCAATCGCGCGGCACCGCGGCGAGTAAATGCACTCTACGATTCGCGCGAGCTTTGCATTTACACGATGCTCATTAAAATTCACGAAGAGAACGATGCGGCAGCTTCGATAAACATCCATCGCTGCTCGAGGTACATATGTATAAACGCAATGCGGAATAAGACAGAAATAAAATGGATCGCATTGCGTGCTCCGAAATGCAGATAGACACGCGTACACTTGTTAATCGACTTAATATACAACAGTGCCTGCCACTCTCAATCTTCGCGCTGAACTTCATGAAAGCGAGCGTGGAACGCGTCGTTGCACTTTAAGCGGGTGAGTTATCGCGTTGTCCCAACGATGGTAATCGATCGTGGATTTTACGGTGTGATAAACTCGATAATTTGCCTCCACTGCCTTCTTGCCATATCTTTTTTTTCCTTCTACAATAAAAGAATCTCAATTCTGGTATGTGTCAAGTCAATTGCTATTATCGAACGGGTTTGCGAATATGCAGTGGTTGAATGTGCATTTAAATGTTAGAGAATTCTTTTAAAGTAATAAAAAAGAGTGACAAACTCAAAATTCACGAGCTATTGGATATTTGCTAAAATTCGTAAAGTTACTGTTAGATGTTATTATACTAGAATTTACTGTAAAATTTTTTAATTTCATTATAACGTTAGGTGTCGTGCATCATACCAACTATATTCCTTGGCTACACTAAAAAAAGATTGGTTGCTGCAACCATTTAAATAGTAAAATATGGCATAGCATTTTTATATAGTTGCAGCAACCATATAAAAATGCTATGCCATATTTTACTATCTAAATTGTTGCAGCAACCAATCTTTTTTTTCAGTGTATCAAATTTAATATTACATTAATTATAAAATATAATAACACACATATTTGGCATCGTTTGTTATTTTTAACTAGAAGAATAGTAGTACTAAAGCAATAAGGATTTATACGTGTATTAAGCTTATAGTAAATCTGTTTCTGAAAGTTTATACCATAAGTGGTATCAACGGTTTAAGACTTGTTTCTAACGGTACTAATTTCAATAAAAATCAAAAGCATTTGTTAAATATTAAATGTCATAGTCAAAGAATTGGTATAATGCAACATTACAATAACTAATTGAAATATTTTATATACAACAAATTTTAGTAACAATGACTCCATGAATTTTGCAAACGCTTAATATTTTATTGACTATTACATACAGAATACGTTTGTAACTTCATATTTAGAAAAAAAATCTGTCGTGAGACACTTTAAAAAAGAGTCCACTCTTTTTTCCCTCAATAAATTTTAGTAGATAATCGCATAAATTCTCTTGTAAAGTCTTTGAGTATTATCTATTTTTCAATGATTTATATCAAGAGACAGCGATGATCATATATATCGCATATTTCATTGTATATAATCGTTACAACTTTTATAGCCGCGAAGTTCTATAATTGGTTCACACATCCACTATGGAAATCATATTTCCCATTTTATTAATAGGACGCCCCGCTGAGGGAAACACGTTAACAGCAGCTTAGTGCAACGGGTCCATATATTTTTCATATATAATTTATTGTACGTACTATTAAAAGCTGAGTTACATACAGACGCTTTTTACACAAATAAGTGAATCAATAATTTTGTATGTACGACATATATCTAAGTCGTTACAAAAATGAGAAAACATAAATTAAATTAATTTTTGTTTAGTAAATGTTCATGATTTGTTCTGCGTGCATATATTGAGATATTGAATAAGTAATAAAAAAAAATCTGGACATTTTCGAGCGCGTTCTGTGAAGCAAGAATGAAATTTATATTTGCAAATCCGCGCCCAACCCACAATTCCCGCCTCTTCCGAAAACAATCGGTGCGAAGTCGAGGAATATAAAGGAACTGGCTGCGCGTTTAATTACTTTCATACGACGATGAGAAGAGATGCACAGGAGAAAGAGAGACCGAGGATCCTGTAAAATCATCGCGACCAATCCCGTCCAGGCGTGGTGTAGTGGCGTTACACACGTCGACCGCGAACGGAGACTACCGAGGATCGCCGAGATGCACGTGGAGGCTGGGGGGCAAACCGATCTCGTGGGAAAAAGGAGCAGGTGTGACTCGACCGACTCCGTGGAGAACCTCGGAACCTTTGCACGCACACGCACGAACGCGCGCGCGCGGACGCACGCACGCGTACGCGCGTGTAGAACACGTGGTCACGGCCGCGGTGGGCGTGCGTGAAGGAAGGCTCGAAGGGAAAGGGTGAGGGGGTTGACGATCAAGAAAGGAGAAAAAGAACGCACCTCTATTGGAAGGACAGAAAGGGCTTAAGAGGGATAAAGACGGAAGCACGTTTTATTGGAGGGAGAACGACGTGAGCGAAGGGAGCGAGAGAGTATCTCGTAAAGTGAAAAGAGGCAGGCGGGGAGTGGAGGGTAAAACGAGAAAGATCGTATGTGTTTTGTTTGAAGAAGAATGTATCTTGTATAAGGGATAAAGAGAAAACAGAGAGAGAAGGAGGACAGTTTTAGTTAAAGTAAAAGGAGATTGAAAGGGAACGTATGTTTCATTTCAAGAAGAACAAGAGAGGCCATGCAACGCATGAAGGTCGAGAAAGGGTGTTTCATTTAAAAGAGGGTTGTGGTAAGACGAGGAGCACGTTTCACGAAAGATAGATAGATAGAGAGAGAGAGAGAGAGAGAGAGAGAGAGAGAGAGAGAGAGATATTTAACTTTGCGTATACAAGAGGAGAGGGGGGGAGAGAGGAATCGCGAAAGAAGTGCACAGGAAGTGATGGTGAGCTTTATTGCTGGCTGATCGAGAGTACAGATAGCAGGATCCCGGCGCGAAAGGATCAAGAATAAGCGAAATTATTATCGGTCATTATGATGGGGTTTCGATGGATCTCACTGCGCCGCGTCTGCGCGATTTCACGCAGTTCCATAATTACCCTCGTTACAGATTAACCGTTGTATGGACTGTTAGCACCAGAGTTGTAATTTCCCTCGAAATTACCCTGGCGAAATTATCCCCGCGCCTACTCCGAATCCTCACTCTTCCGAGCTCGTTTTTACGACTGCCGGGAATTAATGCCGGATCTAATTTCGCACCCCTCAATTAATTTTGAACCCGAGGATCTCGGCTCGATCGCCGATGTCGATGATTAGCGCGTGGCGTTCGTTTTAGCGATGGCAAAAAATCTCGAAATCAATTTTACGGGATAAAGGGAAGGAAGAGAACGAAGAAGAGACAAAAATTATGCAGGCTATATAAAAATAAATTTGAAGTTTTGTAATTGCTAATGATAACTGTGAAAGTTCAATGAAGATCGTTCTTCCATAATATTTCGCCTTCAACATGTGATAAAATATGCCCTAAAGCCTTTTTGGCTCAACAACACCGGTTGTGTCACATAAATCGAGACATACATGCTCCAGTTAAGAGTTAAAACGTACTAAGGCTAATTTAAAATCGATGATTCGGAATGAAAGCAGCATCAATACATGTTTTCAAATCATTCGTGAGAAAGGTTAACGTGCAACCGTTAAGCTGCAATTCGATTCCTTTGAAATGTACTCTATATATTCATTCACGTGAGCTTAAATATATTCCCTCTTAATTCCGGTGCACCATAATTGCATGGCATCGACTGTAATACCACACCGTCTGAATTTAATGAAAATTTATTATCATCCCTTGCTTTGTCGATGTGAAGCGGTTTTTTTCAACCAGCTCGTTCAATGCCACTCGCAATTTAGCGAATAAGCATCAATCTGCATACATAAATTCTTTTAACATCTTGAAAATTTATAGTTAGTTTCATTCAAGCAGTTTTACATCAAGAATTCTATAATTCGATAAATGTGCTAAATTATAATTGTGCATTCAGATAATAAAATACGGATAATAAAATTCGAATAATAGGATATATTTAAGATAGATATGTAATAATGGTATAATTAATGCAGAAATCAGAAGTATTTTTATACTCTAATGAGAAAATGTGAATTGTATAAATAAATATTGTTTTCGTCCTTTTTAAAACTATTTTTTACGAATTTTTAAATATGCAGTTCCAACAGAAATCCGCAATAAAAAGCGTTTTATATTAATTAAAATCTTTATTTTTTAGAAATATTTTAGACTATTGAGCTACTTATTCCGTTTAATATTTCTTTCTATTTACTTTTTATCAGAAAATTGTGAGTAAATTCATGTTTTAAACGCCAATAAACCGAAAAATAATCAATACGCTGTTAATAGTTAATAATAGTTAATAATAGATTTTTTAAACTGTCACTGCTCGAATATTCAATGAATATTCTTAAAAAGTATAGAACAATACACAAAATTAGGTATATGTACGCTTTTAAAATTAATTTTAACACAGTTTTCAAACGTATTTCTAAAATACTCAGACAGTATCACTTGTTAAAGAATTTGTTGATACGTGTAAAACATAAATCGTCGTATCGCGTGTTCATCATACTAAGATTTTTATTTATCACGTTTACAGGAAACTCGTCCCGTTAATAACGATTCAGAATGAGACGGTTTTGTAGGGTACGAGTACTTATAGTCAGGTAATATCCCGTTGCAAAATCTCAAGGTTTAATCGCGTCGAGCGCAGATGTAAGTTTGGCCGATTAAATTTAGTCTTGTATACGGTATTGAAATGTCGCATACATAATGTTCCCCGGCGTTCTTTCCATCTGAGTGTACACAGGATACAAATTAAGCTACTATCTCGGAGAATATGTAAGAATGCGGACGTTCGACACGTATCCTAATTGTCGCCACTATACATTATTCACATATTCGCTCAGCAACTTTGAAAAAAGGACTACGATCATTATCACCGATGCGACCGCAACTTCAAATATTAATTAAGATCCGCTATAATCTTTATAATCCCATTCAATTACACTATCTGTAGCGCGATCACAAGCGCAACCTTGCCAGGTGTCTTATCGAATTCACATTACAGGTAAGATCATGGATAATCTTCCTCTTCTCTCTCTTTCTTTCTCTCGCGAAAAAGATGAAGAGAACGAGAGACGAAGCAAAGAAATAAAAGAGATATTATGCGCGTTGAAACAACTTAATAGTATGTTATGTTCTCGCGGCTATTTATAGCGAGGCAACCGGTTGATGCCAACTACGTGCAAGGATTCTATCTCGAGAGAGGCGCGTACACGCGCGTGACAGCCACGATCGTGCCTACACGCGTAACCGAGAGATTCTGCATCGCGACGTGCGAATCGGAGACTACTTCGCGCGTGTATCGCGTCTAGGAAGAGGAAAGCGTGAATCTTCTGATCGCGCACGTAAAAAGAAGGAAGTCGAGACCTTCGCGTGCGCGCGATCACGCGTGATAGAGGGTAGTCGGCGTACTACGTGGCAGACACTTGGCATGCAAATAAGATGCGTACGCATCGTAGAAACCAGCCTTGTGGGGAGGCCCGGCGAACAGATTCTGATGAGGGCTGTCACGGATACCGGGATCGAGAATAAGGACACAGGTGTTCCGAGGTTTTACCTCGGCACGTCCCCGTTTCCGAGACGTCACCATCGAAATTACGGGGTTATTCGTTTAAACTGAACAAAGACTTTAAACGGTGTGCCATTTCACGCGGGAAATTGTTACGCCCGCAGGCAATAAAAATAAAGCGACGGGAATATCTATAACAAAAACTATCAGCTGCAAAACTCGTGGATAAATACTAAAATATGTACTGAATTTCCAAGGAAGCAGCGATATATAAAGTTTTAAAGTACATGCAACGGCAATCCGCGCCACAATCACCGCGATCCTCGGAATATTTCCGTTCGTTCGTATCTCGAAAGATGCATAAAAGGTGCGGCTGCGATATTACGTAAAAAATCGAATTTCGCGAAACTTCAAACGGGCCTATATCCATATTCTTTAATGCAACAGCTCTTGAACTGGTAACTCCGTCGCATCGCTACTTTGTACACGCACGAATCGCAAATTCGCAGATGTCAACGCATTTGTAAGTGACACCAACTCGTGACGACCAGATGCTGGTACCGTACTTGCACCAATAAATGCCAGATCCACCGGTGTTACACGCTCGTTTGTACTGCGTATATCCGTGATTCGTTTATCTGCACGTGAATTTGCTTCATCTTTCTCGCAGAAAAATTAACATCGATTCCGCCGACGCACCTGTGTATCCCGTCATACTTGTATGTATGAATTGGCGAAAGCGATTCGAATCCGAACGTCTGATATGCGATGCTCCATCCTCCGTCAATATCAAAACGAACTTTATCTTTTCCCGTTTTGTTCACCGATATTCGCAGCGTTTCGTCGCAACAAATAAAAATGGTATTTTATTGCGAAATCTCTATGCGGGATGTTCGTAACTTCTTCGTCGAAGAATGCAGAAACTGTTAGGCGCATTTTTTCGTTCTGTTTACAACCGCGGTCTTTGCATTATTGCATTTTCGGTAATCAATTTCAAGTGGATTTTAGACTGATTAGACATTGTAAAATTGCGTAAATACAGTAAAAAGAAGAATTAAATGCTTCTAGATAATCAATCGAGTAAGTGAAAAACAATGTAACATATATATACTGTCTATGTTATTACGAAATGTGAGGTTTCGTAAGAGAAAATAATGTAATAACGAAGATGCGTTTCCCCGAATATGACTTAAAATTAATTAGATACGGAAGAATAATAACTTAATTTCTTAACGACTTTATTTTTGTGTGTCGACGTTATTTTTTTTTTATAATGAAACGACATAATATCTTTTATCGCGAGAGACAACAGTCCACTAAATAAGTCCAGTTATGCTTTAAAGATTCATTACTGCTGTATGTAAATATCCTTACTCAGTGCATTTATCAAAACTTCACATTTTTAATTAATCTTTTACGTATGTTCCTTATTGAGTTTCTCTTCATTATGGAAATCAATTCGCGCGGAAGTCGTGGCGACAGTGCGTTTTTCGTGAACGTTAAATAACATTACGCAATAGCAACACGCAGGAACATTCATGATACACGCATCATGATATTCTTTACGAGCGTTCCCTTTTTATTTTTGCAAGAGAAATCTTTGCCTTCAATGCGATAAAGTATGTTCACTCGTTGGCGCATCTGCCTCCCAAAACGATCCTCTTTAACGACACGAAATGCATCTTCGAAATGAAAGTTTAATTATATCTATATGAACGACAGCTTCTTTTCATCAGTTCATTTCTAAAGAACCCGCATTAATTGTTCAAAAAATTGAACTTCAATGAAGTGAATTGGTTTTATATATAATATAACTCTCATAGAAAAAAAGAAAAATTGAACAAAAGATATCATAAACACAAGGTTCAATAATGGATAAATTTTGAGCTATGATGTATTATAAATGCAACAAAGTGAGCACCTTTAATAAACAATAGCTCAGGAACTATTTATTGAATCTTATATCTATAATATCTTTCGTTCACTACACATTATAAGCTACATTATAAAATTGGTGAAAACCAATTCATTTCGATGAGATTCAATTTCATATATAATTAGTATAGAATCCTTTCTCGGTAAATATATGTTAACATTTCGTCAGGCTGAAATCCATTTAAAATTGATTGTTTGTATATAGAAAGAACGATTTTGCTGAAGTATCTAAAAATTTAGTTGGGTACAGATCTGAAATAATATTTTGTTAAGCTATCAAAATAATTATATAAGACGCTCAAGCTGATTGTTAGAATATGTAAACTTTTGCAGCATTGCTTATCATGCTTGAGTTTTCTATAATTATCTTAATGGTCCAACGAAATTATTTTGAGATTTGTATTTAGCAAAAAATTTTTGGATATAAAATGATTCTTTCCATGTACAACTGTAATTATAGATAACGTTTTACATGCGATTACATAAGATGATATATCAATGTGAATATATTACCAATGTACGGCCATTGCCATATGCCGTAATGTTGAATTCTCTATATTTCTCGTCGAGCTATCGTTTTTGTCGTTCAACATACTAACCCTTGCAAGAAACCTTCGTTTTTGATAGTGATACGTATCGAGATTGGCGAGCGAGCGCGTAACATCCTGTTTCATGGCAATGGCGCGAAGCCAAAGAGAGGAGCTTGTTATACCGGTCTCCGGCAACGGTCTCCGGTGGTCCAATTAGCTGACACGATCCAAGCCGCGCGCGAGAAGGACTTCATAACTTTGGCCCGCGATCGCGCGCCTTATGCCAATTTTATGCAAGATCGTACGGTGTTAAGCGCGCCCGCCGAACGTTCGTCGCTGCGTAAATTTTGGAGAAATCTCGATAGCGTGATCGAGCATGTCCCATTCGGCCCACGTACATATATTTTTCCGATGCTGTTGTCGCTGCTGTTACCGAAGCTGGAGGGTCTTTTGTGGATGCAATTGGACGAAGGGATCACGTTTTTCGGCGCGATACGCATCGCTGAACCACAGCAAAATCACGCGAAGAGCTCGATCGTACCGGTTTTGTAGACGTCAAATTGAGATCGTTCGATCGGTTAACATTTTTGGGGGAAATCGGTGAAGTTTCAAACAGCTATCTGTTCAATTAATTATTCTACTTAATAATATAAAAACTTTCACCGTCTAAACTTAGTTATATCTTCAAGATACCTGAGGTAGAATAAATAGATAGAAATAAACAAAAATAAAAATATTCTTAAATATAGAACAACAAAAATTCTAGACAAATAAGTTGAATTTTTTACACAACCAATAGAAAATGAATCCCATAAGAGTCGAAGCTGGATCTTTTAAATAATTCGATATGAATTCATATACTATACGCATCGAATTTTTTAGTTGTGTCAGAGAAAATAAAAAAAAATCTAATCTAGAAATTCTAAATATTATAACTTATTTCAACTAATGTATTAAAATTTATAAAAAGACCAGTTTGCAAATTTTGAAATTATTGTTTTCTATATATCATTTAGTTTAAGAAATTATGTACTTTAAGAAATAAAGTTAAACTCTACGTGACCATGCCAGTGTTTCCTTTTTCTTTAATACCATGCAGGAATAGCAGTTGTGCGCAATATGTGCGATCGTTACCGTCGCGATACGAATCAGCGCGCGTGGCTTCCTCGTTACGATAAAGTCAACGATAAACCAGTTTTGCTTGCTTGACTTGGCACCAAGCGGTGGATTAATTAATAAAAATACAATCCACCATGTTTTGTAAAATTTTTATCAAGTTTTTGCCAAAGCGAGCGGTATTCTCGACAATTTTTTTATGATGTTATCGGGGACGTACCGCCGTGCGGAAAACGTTGAGAATGCATCGACATACAGGAGAAACCATTAAAAGAAACCTTTCATGGGTATGATACACATCGGGCAGTGTCATTGGTAAATATTAAAACTCGTTACGATAAATGTTTATCTGAAGCCGGTGTGATGGAGTGTATCCTGTTTGAGAGGCACTTTCTTTTTTTCCGTGTATGTAACGAAAATCATTCGTTCGTTAAAAAATCCTACATCAACATCGACAGTTATATTATCCAGTATGATTTTCGGTCGAGGATAAACAAGTCTGGCTGATCGACTTTAACGTACTTAATACTCTCACTAATTATTTAATTAACGCGGCTTATTTCTCTTTCTTCGAGTTACGAAACAACTGTTATTCTGTTTTCGGACGAAATTCACGGCCTTTTCAAAGAACTGCAAGAAAGCAATCGAGTGAAATCGTTGACTTCGTTGGGTGAAGTTCGAATCGCGTGCAAGACACCGCACATCCTGTTTAACCACGTGACGGCTCTTCAATCTGCCAGGAGCAATCTTCTTCGTGAAGTCGAAGGTCGTCCTCGATACGAAGCGTAGCAACAAAGAGAGGCTCAAATTACGATCTGAGAGCAACCCTTTACCGATTTTAGACGACGGATACTGCCAGTAACGTCGACTGACAGCTACAATTTATTCCCTTCAAGGGACTGCAGAAATTTACGTACAAATGGTTCATTCTGCCAAACGCAAAATTGCGGTTTCTTCCAAAATCGTTTGAATAAGCTACAATGTGAAGGAACTAGGAAAAAAACAAAATCTCGATAAAAAGATAACACAAATACCAGCCATTAATTTGTGAGCAATTTTTAGAAATTTGATGAGACATTACGCTGAGAAAAACATTTGTTCAACTAACTAAACACATTTATATATATATATAGTTGTTTACAGATTTGATTAATTCAACAAATTTTATTTAATTGAATTTAACCATAGTTTGTTTAACATTGAACAGTTTGTTAAGCAAATACACACGGGTTAAATTCGATTAAATAAAATTTGTTGAATTAACCAAATCTGCAAACAACTAAATGTGTTTAGTTTGTCGAACAAATTTTTTTCTCAGTGTAAGCACAATTTACCTTCTTCAGTTCAAATAACAATGTTTCAGTTAAAATTAAACAAATATTGATATGCAAAAAATTATTCGTCGCATGAGATATGCATCAAACGTCTAGTAAAATTACTCAAGAATATTGCAAAAGAAATAATCGGTTCACAGAAATTATAGAATATCTTCAAACGGATCTTGCTCCCGTAATTGAGCACATCCTGCTTAACGCTTCACTTTTCACTTTTTGTTTGAAAGCAATCCTTGCGAAGTCAAAGAGCATTATCGATACGATATAGATCTCTGGATTTTCTTATGCTAGGGATGTTCAGATGAATCTTGTTATACTGGTTTCAGACAACGATCATGATTCAAGCGGGTAATACGAGTGCCAATCATTTCTATATCTCGAAAAAAATATATTTCATCGCGCACTTATGTCGAACGATATAAAAAAATGTCAGGAAGCGCCGGTAAATCTGTACAAATATATCGCGATTGAAAATTAACACGACCTATTCTTAAGATAAACAAAATATTTTATTAAATTTAAGCATCTTTCAATGCCATTTGTCTGCATCTCTACACAGTAAAAAATATTTTGTGCTCTCTCTCTCTCTCTCTCTCTCTCTCTCTCTCTCTCTCTCGTGTTAATATCGGTCCTTTTAAAAATTTTTATATTGAATTTTCAGCATAGCCGAGTGTTGATTTAACATAATGTAATTATATTATTTGAATATTTCGTGTTAAATTAATATTTAACAAAATTTATAAATAAGTGAACAAGTAATATAAAAATAATGAATTTTAAAACATTCTGAGATAAATAAATAAAATTTTTAATTTAACATATTATAAATGTTAATTTTACTAAAGAAACATACTTCTACAATTTGCTTACAAATTATGTTAGTGTTACATTTTTGGTGTAAACTTTTTATAAGTATTTGTGTTACTTCCTAACACATTCATCTTGTGTTAAATTTAACATAAATTTTTTTCAACTGCGCAATGAATATTTTTTGATTAAATTAATATTAATTTTATTTTGATTGGTAATCAAATTAAAGAAAAATTATTTTTCATGAATATACCTACAAATTCTAAGAGGTCCGGTAATTAAGTCATATTGTTAATAAATTATTTGATATTATTCAAAGTAACTTTAAATAAAAAATATTTTCATATATAATATATTTTGTGTTCCAGATATTTTTTAAGTTTAGGTTTTTTAATTGTTCCATTTTACTGAATCAACAGAACCTCCTTGTACAATTAGGTCGTTTTCGATTTCGCTACCACGGCCATGTGTTCATCGAGCAATCTGAATCGCATTGGCGACGATCTTAACTTCACGAAGAAAGGACACGCTTCTCTGAAAGGAAGAAGGCATCTTACATACCCAAACAGGATGTACTTCATCACGCAAGAATGACTCAGGTTCAAGTTCTTTACAACTGGGTCTGTAGTTTCTTCAATTTCTTCTTCATCGCTCAGCATAATTTGCATAATTTGCATATAATAAATTACTCATAATGAGACGTTTATCATAGCGCTACTGTTCGTTCTTACTGCTACATTGTTCGTGTTCGAAGAAATGGAGCATAATATCCATGTCTTCGAAAAGAGACCAAAACGTCTCCACAACAGCATCCACGGAACGAACAATCTCTCTATGAAAGCCGCATCGATAAATTATGCACGTGAAGAAACTTGAAGAACCTTGAACGATGATAAATCACCACGAGCGGAGGCAGTTTGAAATAAAACAGTACCGCCTTTTTGCTCGTGACGTCCGCCGCTTTTTCTTCGCGAAGTCAAAGATCCTTTCGAATGCGACATAAATCAGCTAACAGACCTGCGTCTTCCGCTCTGCGGCGAAATTGAAGTTCCACTTGTTACACCGGTCACCGGTTTGTTGACCACTTGCGCGCATGAAACGTTATATATTAGCGTGACGAACATTGTGTACGATACATGCCATAAATAGCCTCACTTTTAAAGGTGTACAATGCAAAAAACTTGCATAATATATTCCGGCCTCGAATGTCGCACCTTTTTTACTTTGTTGATCTGTTCAAACTATACAACTATACTATTTGGGTCAATATGATTAAAAGACTCTAATAAAGAAAAAAAGTTCAAAGAAAAAGATCTTACATTAACAGACAAGTCATCAAATACCAGAAAAAGTTTTTATAAATAAAATAATAAGAAAATAAATAGATCCGAACAGGCTAGTGTCTGTATTTTGTAATTCTTAATGACAGTGTCTGTGCTGCTATATTATCATTGTATATTATATATGGTAAACAAGCTACTCAAATAATAAAACAATGAATTATCGTCAAGAGTTATATAGAATACAGATAAAGTAGTATTAAGATGTGAAGAGTCACTTTTAGTGATTCTAAACATCATTACGGATTTGACGAATTTCTCTCTCAAACGGTTTAATTTCATGGTACCGATTTCATTGTTAGCCGTTATTAGACCCTCAACTCAAACATCAATGATCCAATCGCGCTACCATGACCGTTTGAAAAACACACGAAAGGCGATCGCATAGTTACTGCCGTTGGACCATCTGCGCGTTTGACGAACCGCCGCCGAGTCTTAAATCCGCTTAACCCTCTCATCGCACATGACCCAAATGACTCGCGAGCACGAACGAAGATTTATCGTCGTCAATTGCATTCGCGTGTCACCAAATTGCCCCATCCGCGAACAATTGCCGGCTCTCGAAATTGCCCGAACGTCCTCGGCGTGTCTCTCTCACGCGCCTGATCGCGCAATTTTCGCCTCCCGACAGCTTCATTGCGGGTTTCGGGTCGTTATTGTCCGTCACGAGGCGCGTCCACCCGACATGTCTGCATCAGGCCCCCGACCGTTACGAGGCCCAGTTTTCTTTCTGTAAGAAACTTTCTACGCGGGGTAGGCCCCGCCGTCGCGTGAGGGCCCTCCCGGGTTCCGAAGGCCGAGGGCCGGCAGGGCGTGTTTCCCGCACACGACCAACACGCTCCGTGCACGCTTAGGGCGGTTAGTTTAGGATTAGAGAACAGAAACGGGGATGCCGAATTTGAGCGAGAGGTTAGCCGAGGAAAAGCTAGTTATGTTTTACAAATATTTTTAATCACTCTATCTATAGTCATCAAAAGACCGCCACTGACGAAAGAATATCCCAGTAATTAGATTGACATTGATAATAATTACGCTACTCTTCAAAGTATTTGCAGTTATACAATCACGAAATATTAGGACAGTTGCTTAAGCTCAAGAAAACTAATTGATCATAGGACTCGTCGTCAAGAGGGGAATTTCTCTCTCTCTTTTCTATAAAAAAAAATATTATATAAACGATAAAATATATAAACAACATCGTAAAAATATAAAAATTCGCGGCTTATGTTAATTAACGCTGTAAATTACTATCACTATTATTCAATATTATTTCCAAATAATAATACAAAAAATCGTCTATCGTTCCATACAGTGATATCGGATACATAAATATTTTTATTTCCTACAAAAATGAACATAATTAAAATATAAACCTAATATAATTAAAATATTTTAATTTAAAGAAAAGAGGGACTGCATCGTTATCTTATATCGTTATATTTAATAGTCTTTCGAACACGCAATATCCTATAAAATCACTGTAAAAAACATCTACGCACGGCGAAAGGCGCCAGTATCAGCCTGATGGATCTCGTCTCATCGAAGTACCATTAAAATATTTCAATCGGGGCCGGTCCTAATTTCTCTCCGTCCGTCCATCCATCCGTCTCCGCCGAAGCGTGATTACGTCGCGAAGGGTTGCTCATCGAAAATCTGCGATGGGGATTGGTGTGCAGCGCACAGAAATACGGCGGGGGAGAAGGAGGCAGAGGGCTGATGTGCGGGAGAGAAATGGAAAGAAAAGGAAGACGAGGAAAGAGGGTTGGCGGTCGCCTCGAGAGAGCCAGCGCGCGAGGACAGGTGGCGACGAAGAACCAGGGAACCTCGGAACCACCGAGTTCTCACGCGCGAAACCTCCAGCTGCCACCGAGCCGACCGAAGAGATATACATACACACGTTGCTTCTGGGGCCTCGGCTCGATAGCAGGCAAACCAGCGGCAGGAGCACCCTCGAAAAGCGCATCACTCGCTTGGGGAATGTCGGACACGAGGGGCCCGACAGATGCGTGCGGTTGGTCAGGAATCTAAATATTACGACCGTGTCGCTGAGGGGGCCGGTGCCGCGGACGGGCCCACTTCGGACCATCCCTTGTCACCCTTTGCGTTCGCGTGAATGGTGCGCGGGTGGTGCCGGCTGCTCCGTTATAGTAAAATCTTCCGACCTGTCAACGAAGGGAACGAAAGACATGTTGGGAGTACCAACGCGAAGCGCCGCGGGCGGTTCTTGAATATGTAACATGAATGACAAATGGGCTCGTTTTGCGTAAATATTACTTTACATGCATCTTGTAAACTACAGATGCTGGAAAAAGCTTATTTTATTGTAAAAAAAAACAGTAACATGGCGTGATAAGCTATCAAGACTGACAAGACTCTTGGAGGATTTAAAGAAGAAACACTAATGCTATTCATAATTTAACATTTTCCATGAATATGAATACAGGATACGAATAAGTTGGTAAAAGTTTACCTGGACATCATTAAACGCAGATTATTTATATGTATATTAAACAAAAAAATATCACTATTAATAGTTATAACGTAAGATAAGCCAACGTTTTAGGAAATAAGCTTTAGTAGCGCCACTAAAATATCACAGGTCGACGAGGCGTTAATGGTCAATCAGTGGGACAAGGATGAATTAAACGCCAAAATTATACGTGTATCAGTCGATCTTATAATTTATGCCGTCCATCGCGGCACAGTAATAGCTGCTACTTACTGGGTATAACGCGACCGTCGATTTAGCGATGCCGCGAGGCGAATGCGGTTAAGCGCATTATCCATGTTTTCTCACGTGACGGTGCCAATCGGAAATCACTGATCGCCCAAGCGTGTTACGTATATTTACGCATGCGTTATAAGAGGCGACCCTAGAAGGCACGTTTATTAAATATTACAAGTAAGAAACTACTAGAGAGCATGTTCTAGAATCTATTTCATCTTTTTTGTTTTGACAAAAACGATGATGTAACAATGCAACATCATGCAATATAAAATGATACTATCAGGAAGCGAATGGCGGCATTTATTGATTGATCCTTAAGCCTTGAATTCTTTTGATCTCTGCGACGTTATAATAATCTAGTTCCACGAAAGAGATTAAATATAGTAGCTGATGCGATTTGCACTAATTGCACGACAGAGCAATGCAGCCACCTGTTTCACGAGCGCATGAATTGCGCCGAGGGCCATCGCATTACGACTTCCTGTGCAACAGGTTACGCATTTCTTCAGTTACCCTCCTATCACATTTCTCCCCTTCGTACCGATCGCCCTTCGTCAAATCGACGCGTCACCCGTCCTCGACCACGTCGCTCGACTTGGTCTTTCTTTCTGACTGTGCCTCTTCTCGTCTCTGTCTGGTGAACGGTTCCGTTCTTTCATACTCGTTCCGTTTCTCTCTTCACGCAGTGCTTTCCCTCATTCCATTTCGCTCTATCACCGTCTCGCTCGCTCCTAACCGTATTCGTGTCTCGTCCCTTCTTCCTTCAGCACGAGCGGACCACGTGCTGTTCTCGCGCTCACCTCCATCGGGCATGCGTCCGTACGCTGCTACCGTGCGCAACTCGTGCTGCGCGTGTGTTAAGAACTAAGTCTCATCGTTTCTCCCGGTTCTCTTTGGTCTCCTTCTCTCCATTACTGCGATCGACGCCTCGCGCTCTCGCTCACCCTCTCGTCACCCTGCTCTCGCTCGTGGCGCACAGTCGCCGTCGTCCTTGTTGCACCCCGATCGCTCGTTCTCGCTCGTATTCCTTATGCGTTCTCCAGCTCGTGCTGCGCGTGCGCCACGCAAAGTACGTACCCCCTCCATTCTTTCTCCAGCCTGCTCTATTCCCCATCTCGCTCTTGGCGCGACTACCTCTTAATATCTATAACGTTCTACATCTTTGTTCTTCATTCTCATTCTCCAGGTCCTTCTTTCCATCTCTCCTCTGCCCACTTTAACTCCATTTCTGCGTCTCTTTCTGAGCGCTAGAGGGGATTGGCTATTTCTTTCCACTTTCTTGAGCTTCTTTCTCTTTCTTCATCCTATCCCACCCTATCCATCAATCCGCACAACGTTCTCCATCCAACCACGGCGTTACCCTCTAGATTATAAGCTGTTCTTTCTTAGAGCACATCCTGCGCGTGCGCCGCGCGAACAATCTTCCTTTTCCCTTCTCGACTGTAACAATCTCTCTTTCTCTGTATTTCACATACTCCCTTCTGTCTCCCTCCGTTCCTTTTAAGCTTCTTCGTACCCTTCGACGATGCAACGTGCGCAGCTCGTGCTGCGCGTGTACGCCACGCTCATTTCCTCCACCCTCCGCGTCTCCTTCGTTTTGCTTTTCTCCTTATCCTCCATCTCAGTCCTTGTATTTGTGCTTTCTTTTCAGTCACTGATCTTTTATCCTCACACTGACCACCTTCCGTCCATCCTGTAACCGACCGTCTTCTTTCTATCCCCGTCTCTCTCCAACACACATCATATATAGTTCGTACCGCGCAAGACCGTAGCCTCGTTTCTCTCCCGTGTTTCGCTTTCGACGACTATGAGTTGACGTGCTCAATAACAGTGAACTGTCCTTGTTCCTCTTCCCTTCTCTTTCGATTCCCTTCGTGCCCTTGCTTCGTGCGCAGTCTGTACACCGTGTCCTTCTCTCCCTCCCTTCCACCTGACTCTCTTTTACACCGCAGGTCCTCTTTCTCTTCTGTCTTACCTTGACATTCTTCTCACCCTTTTCTACTTAACACGTACCTTATTTTCAATTGTATCGCGTCGCACACGTGTATCAAACTAATTTTTCCTCTTTGTTTATCCTCTTCTTTCGTTCTTGTCAGCTTTCTTATTTCTTTCCATCATGATTAGATTTCTTAGTTCGCATCCGTTTTAATTTCCTGTCTTCTGCATGTATATATTATTTAATATGTTACAAAAAAATATAAGAAATAGACAGAAACGTCCTATTCAAATGCACCTATTACAATAATTCAATTTATCTATCGATCAATCTACTCGTGACACAATCCTATACTGCTGCCTACAGATCAATCTACTCTCTCCCTTTACCTCACGTCTCCTCTCGGAAAGTTACGATCGATACAAAGTACCTGTAGCCCCTACCCTTCTGTGCCATCGATGCACACACGCACGCACGCATGCTGATGCACACATACCTGTGTGGAAAAAACGTGGCCTCCACCCTCCGCCGCCCTGACGCCCGCATGTGTCGGACGCATGCGCGGCCCTTCGGCTATATAAGCCGAGCTGCTCTCATCCCAGCTCACATTCAATCACACCCACTCATACTCGCGCGGTCTCGAAGGAAAAAGGGAAGAGAAGACGTAGCACGAGGACCGGTCCGCCACCCATCCTCGTGTCGTGCACGTGTACGCCATTCCGTCTCTCTCTTCTTCTCTTTTTGCCTGTCTCTCTCTTTTACTCCGCATTCGAATCTGAGAGAGTTCTCTCCTTCGTTCTCTTTTTCTCGTTCACACATACCCAAGTTACGGGTCCTCGAGCAATTGAAGAGACGCAGCGCTGGTCGGCTGCCAGTCCACCTCGGCAGAACTCGCGACCGGTTTTTCTCGGCCATACGCTCACTCACGCATTCACTCACGGCGCCAGCATGAAGATCACGTACGCCGTAATGCCCATCGACGGTCCAGTTCAATCCATCGATAGCGGTGGCGCGTCGGCGGCTCGACGAGCTGTCAAGATAACTCTGAAGAACTTGAAGAGATGGTGCGAGAGATTGCGGCATAGGACGGTGGCTCGTGACTTCAAGAACAATAGAGATAACCAGCTGGGAGGCATCAAGATTCCCTACGACGGAAATACCATGATGACGATGATCGTCGATCAAGAGGAATCGCGAAATCGCGCAAACGAGAACCTGGAGAATGAACTGAGGGAGAGTCTGGCGACCAATGATCAGTCTAAGCTACACTGTGCGCATTTCGACGACGATTGTCAACAACTCGAATCAACGACTTGGCAGAGGACGATGAACCACCTCTCAGAGATCTGTCCAGAATGGAGGTCATCACAAGAGTTCTTCGAGGACTTGAAGGTAGTTTTAGAAGCCCTTAAGATCGCTTAGCTTATTATATTCGTATACTTGTAAGTTTAACTTGCCAATTAACTCCTGGTTCGGAGCTTTAACTGATTATTCGATTAAGAATCCGCGGTAGACTAGCTAAATTGATAAGTTGTATAGAGAGTATTGTGCAATATCATTACACGTATAAGATAATGTATCGATTAATTAATCGACTGTGATGATAGATTTACAATTAGATCTGCACATATATAGCATAGTATTACAAATACGCGCTAGAATAAATCGTAGTTTAGAGTTCAATCGAACTTGGTTCGAAATCATAGGCCGCCCAGTGCATATTTCGTAATAAGAATATCTGTGATATTCGTCAAAATATGATATCGACAAAAAAACATTTTTATTGTACACGCACGTGTTAAAAATTGCGCGCGAGCATGGAAACTGTGATAATTTCTACCGCGGAATTAATAATTCAAACTGTGATATTAGCAGAAAAGAAATTAAGAGAAAAACTGTGATATTAATTATAAATAGATCGCGTACGTCAAAGGGCTTTAAAGCGAAATGTATCTTGCGAAATTGTTAACCTTCGATCTCACCATGTATGTCTTCCACTAGCTGCAATATTAGTGTGTACGCGTACGATGAACGGTGAAGATAACATGGCACATGTGAAACTGTGATAAATTATATTCGTCCATAATTGTAAGTCACGTGTAAGTTAGATTAATTAGACGAATCACAGCTCTAGCGATATTTTGTGATACGTAGGTAGTTAATAGTCGCAGCAAGATCGATCAGATCTGTAATTGCGCTGATCAATTTAAAAAAATTAACTTTTAGTGTACTAAAATTTTGTTCGTTTTATTCGTTTGCCTTGCAGAATTCGTGTTTATTAGTTTCGTCGTCTTTTAGTTCCCTTTTTATACATCTCGTTTTTGCACATCTTTAATTATATTATCGCACTTATATCTAATTAGTTTGTGTTGCATTATCGTTTTTGTTTCTTTTGAATTTTGCAGTTGGACCGCATGATCCAACTTTAGTGTTGCGTTCAAGTTACTACTGTAATCGTATTTACTGAATAAATTGTGTGACGATAAAATAATCTTGATTCAATTTCCTGTGTCCTATTTCTTTCCTTTATATTTCATTCTAAGACTACTTTCAACATTAATTAAAACCGTTCGTTTCATATAGAATAAAAAAATGAAAATACTATTGATTTATCGAAAATAATTAATTAAAAGATAAATAATAATATATAATAATGAAATTTTACAAAGTAAAAATAAAAAAAATAGATTTTTTTTCACGACTTTTGTGCTTTTTTCTTTTTAATAGCTTTCCTAATGTTTTTATGCAATATTGTTAATACATAAAAGAATTTTTTAATCAAAAAGTTTCTAAAATTTCTTATCGCCAAAGAAGTACTTATACGATTAAAAATTTTGTTTTTAAATTAAGAGATAAATGAAAATAAGATTTCGCTATTTTGCTCCATCTATGTCAAATACATATAGACTTAAATTTTTTTTTTATTTTATTTTTATTAAATCACATCACATTTTTATATATATATATCTTACTTCTGTTATACTCAAACGTTTATTACATTATTTTTTTACCAAAACGTGTGTATACGGTATATAATATGTAGGTGAGAATCCAGTGTTATACAAAGCTCGAATTTGGTGGATTCGGTAAGTCCAAATGACTGTAGATCAGTCATCCCTACGGCAAAAATTCTTTTTTTTCTAGCAGAGTTTGTCGCCCCATCTATTATAGGGCTCTTAAACTAGCCCTAAGCTACACGGTTTCACCCTTAAACGGTAGATGGCACGTACATCGAAAGGGCTCTGTGCGTTTTATTTAAAAAAGAATAAGAGTTGATGAAATAGAAGAAAGCACAAATGCTTTTTAATGAAATAATTGAAAACTAAATTAATGATTAAAAAAATCATTTTAAAATAGTCAATCATTTGATTTCTAAGAGAGAAAAATTGCTTAAATTCAAGATATGTAAAACATTATAATTAAGAATTTTATCGCGTATAGATACTCGCAATTGTTCTTTTCATAACAAGATATAGTTTATTAATTGCGTATTAAATATTTGTATATTCTTTAAATAAAAACAATTAGAAAGCAGAAGTCAGTGAAATAATAAAGTTATAATTTTGCAACACCCTTCACTTTCCATTCTTCTGTCGCATAAAACGTGTGCGCAACCGCGAAAAATACATCTCTCAATCAATCGTTGCGAAAGCATGGGCACAGTGATTACGCGACTTCCTGCACCTGCACCATAATTGTCCGAAAGTATCTCTCGGTGCCGAGCTTGTAACACGTGGATCTCTTGGCACCGCGGTTAGCGGCGTCGAGATGATTGTCGCCGCACGACAGATTACTGCACGTGGGATAAAAAAAAGACGAAAGAGGGAAGAAAAAATTTTTGTCAGTGGTTCGAACTGAGGGATCGAAAAAAATGGATCCAGCGGATCAGATTACCGACATTAACCATCATTATACGGGTGGCCTACTACCTGAATGTTCGTATTATGTCTGATACGATTCAATACAATTTTCCATTTAGATTATCGGCCTGATCTTTGCGGATCCAACCCCAAACGATGTGCGCGGAGTGACGCCTGTAGGGAACGCAACATGATATCACTGTATGGGCAGACGACCATACAGAGGTCTTAATCCCGACGATTTTACGCCACATAAAAGAATTCCATTCTTATATACACGGGCTCCCCCTAATCTCATCCCAAAGTGGCAGAATATTGGGTTACGTTTTCGAAACTCTTGAAAATATTGTCAAATATTTGATGCCGTTGTCGAAGGAATGCTTTTTAAAGTATCCGTCAACAGCGCCTAGCAACACTTGGTACTCGAATTCTTTTTTTGTAATCGCACACAGAAAGAATGTAATAAAATTTATTTATTATCTTATTTCAATATATAATTGAGAAACTTTAAATGCTATTTCGTAAAATTAAATTTATAAAATATTTCAATATTTTACATTAATTAACGAAATGTTGCATTGGTATTAATAGTTACGTTAGTGTCACGCATATTATGATATATATGAATTCACAAAGATCTACAAAACTTCTTTCATATATGTCAATTTCACCGTTAAAATGAATATATTTACCTCTCTTTAGTCAGCATATATCAGACTTTTTAAAGGACTGGTTCATTGTGAGATATCTTGGTATTATGGAGTGATTTTCGAGTTATTCTGATTTATTCTCCACAAAAGCCAGGTTGGTCGACCGATTCCATTGTACAAGTTCCTAGCCAGTAGCGTAAACGTAAAAAGCTTTAGCCATAGAATTCTCACGAGAATAGATCATCTATTGCTTTACAAATTTTATCGCAGCTATTTGGAGATATATTTCAAGAAAGATAATAATCTCAGTAAAATTTTATTATTTTATATGCGGAATAATTCCATAATTATAATTTTTACCTTATATAATTAGATAAATTTTCTGTCGTAATAATTTATGTTGTAAATAATATTTTTCAAGAAGGATATAACACATAAATTTATGTGAATATTAATAATTTTTCAATCTGAAAAATAGTTTAGATTAATTTAAATGGCTGCTACGACATTGGATTACAGCGGAATAAGGACGCAGGGCAAACTGACTGAGGATTCAGCGAGGTGTCCCCGAGTACAATATTATAGGGAGACAAATTTCTTAAAAATGTACCTTTTCGACTCTAAAAGGGACAATTATTGTATTATTTGACGCCATTTAAACCTGAAGAAAACCGAATTTAAAGACTTTCCACGGATCAAATCACACGTTGAAAGAATCATGCGTACAGAAAAAATACTCTCAAACGTGTCTCGTATGGCGGAATTTCATGAAATGTTATTCTTGCTCGAGGCTACGGAAACATTTTTGAAATGAAGGATCGACGGAATAGCCGCGCAGCCAGCTGCTCTTCTGGCTTATTGGCTCTGATAATAGACACATTAAGTCACACTAAATGTCAAATTCTGGCCTTTCAAGCAAAAGCCAGCTGTGAATACGCTAGATCAAAATTTTAAATCCGACTTTGAAATCCATTTCGCTTTCATATATAGACATCTCGGACGAAAGATTAAGTAGCAAACAAAGATATTTTCACAAGAAAGATTTTTCGATTGATCTCTAGAAATCGAGTAAATAAAAATATCGAGAAAAATACATCCCTCTAACAAAAAGATTCTTAGTGTTGGGAATAAATAGTTCTTAGACTTTTACAAGAATTACTAAAACTAAACAGCAAATATAATTTAAAAAGTTTCTGAATAAATAATATAATTAAATAGAAAAATAAAGTTTATAAATATATGATTGGATTAAAATTCTAAAATTACTCATATGAATCTAATTTTCTCCTTATCGAGACATTCTGCATGTAATTGTTACATTCAATTCACAAAATCGAATTGTATTCTATAATTTTATAGATCCTGTAATACAAAATTATAGCGACCGATTAGCAAATAAAAGCACAACGTAAGTATTTCCAAAAAAAACTCTTTAAAATAAATGACATGCACACATACGCTATTGTTCTACGAAAAAGAAGTTATGTAGCAGAAAAAGAATTCTTTGCCACTTAGACATCGATTTCTCTTACATTTCTCCTCGATCTAACAACAAGCCCTTTTGCTTACAACCACGCTCCCACATATCCCGGTCAAATCGTACAAAAAAGGAGATAATGTGAAGGAAAAACGAAGAAACAGGAAGGGAAAAGAAGAATCAGACCCTCAGCAACACATCGTGGTCGATGCTTCCTCGGTCGCGATCTCCCGGTTTTTGAGACGAGATAGATTCCGATTCCTTTGTTGAACACGTGCACGAGAAATCGTAAATCTAACTAAAGAAAACCCCCGTAGAAAATGAGAAAAAAAAAGAAAGAAGAAAAGAGAGGTAGCAATTCGTCGGGATACTCATGGCACACCTATATACATCGAGGGCACGAGGAAACCTATACTAAGTGGATAATGGGCCAATGGCGCGGTCGACATCCCCGTTTCATATCCTCAGGTTACGATTCTTGAGCTTCAATCCGGAGGGGAATCTCGAGAGGGTCTACGACTGTGCACGAGGGCGGTCGAGGAACGAAGGAACGCGGCTGTAAGGGCCCATTGTCGGCTCACTATCCATTATGCGAAGCGGCTGAATGATAGAAATATTTGTATCCTCGCGCACCGTGGCTCTGGAGAGGCTCTCCGGAGAGCACTTTGAGTCTCCGCGTCTCAAGTAGAAGAACGCTTATCTGTGTCATCCACCGAGCAGCGACTGTGCTTTTACTCAGCTTCCCTCGCGCGAGATTCTAGATTCGGTTATCTCGAGAGAGCGAGTTGACGCGTCGCAACACTCGGCAGCTTCGCATGTCTACGTTCTATCGCGCAATTACATTAAAAAGATAATTAAAAAGACGACATAAAAATTGTAAATACGCAGAAAAGAAAATTTGGATTCTACATTTGTTAAAATGTAATTAAATCTAATATAATTTCTTATAAAATGATTAAATATAATTTCTTAAAATTAAATTTGACGGATAAAGCCTTTTTCAATTAACTATACATTTCTTTAATATGATGTTTATAAATTTTTCTTATCCAATCGTTATAATTTCTTTGTATATGTACATAACATTTATTTAAATACTTTATTGTAATACAGTAATAAATATATGAAAATAATATTATTTACATATATTTATAATAATCGTAGGATCGAAACGAAATATATGTCTACTATTAATGAAATAATGAGTTAAGTGAAACCTGCCAAATGAACTATTTGTCTCTTCACGCATGATCGCGGAAAAAATTAAGAAAGGCTCACTCGCCATCAATTATACGTTCCACTCTTACGATATCCCCTACGGTGCTGTCATTCACCCCAAGTCCTAACATAAGCATGCTAAGCGAACTTCAACATACAAGGGAAAAGGGCATCGAGTAAAAACGCGACCTTTCGCCAGAACGAGCTGCCATCCAAATGTTTTCAACGACTGTTCTAAATATACATTTTATGGAAAATGTGAACATGGTTGTTTCGACACAACTTGGGAAAAGTCTTTCCTCAGACGATAGAGCGTCGGCCAATGGTATTTGTTAAGGGTAAAGGGAGGAAAGGAGAAGTCGTTTCGACTTTCAACCACGTGTGTCTCGCATTACGGACGTGAAGCTTTTTTTTTTTAGTTGACGGGGGGTTTGTGGAGAAACCAAATTTCGCGCACATGCCTGAGCATTCCTGTCGGCTCGATGGTGGTCGCACCACCGCCGTATTCAAGCTAATTATTATCGGTTTCAAATGACCACTTCCGCTCATACCTGATCGGATAACGCTCGACCGAAACGTGATATGCATTCGTGCTTTCATTTCGTATCAGCTGATTCCCGTACATGCGAATTTAGAATGATCGAAATCTCACAAGATGATTTGAAAAATACAAAAGATTTTACAAAACTAAAAATATCGCAAATTGAAAATTTGCTTCAAAATAGAAAAAATTTTCTATGCAAATACTTCCAGTAGAACAATTATTGGACAAATATTCATCTAATATTGACTCAACATATCACCAACGTATTGCTAATCAATTGCTACTATCATAAGGACGGAATATTAATATCTAAAAATGTATGCAAAATTTAATTCATAAAGACGTTATGAATGCCGGTGTGAAGTTGGCATCCCATTTTGAAAAAATCGATATTTTATACACAGTTCCGTTTGCACCCAGAATAGTTCTATAGTTCCTGCTAAGTTTTAACAATAGTTCCTCCGATTTAGCTAAAAAAAAAAAATTTTATAAATGGGGTGCCAACTTCGCGTGGCACCCCATTTATAAGTATCGCAAAAATTAATTTTCATCACGAAATTCTAAAGTTCTCAAAGAGTTCTATAGTTCCTGATAGGTTTCAGCGACAGTTCCGGCCTCTTAAGTATTTTTAAACAATTTTTTAAAGTGAGAACTGTATATAAAATATCGATTTTTCAAAATGGGGTGCCAACTTCACACCGGCGTTATTTCTTTTTGTCTTCCTTTATGCAAAATAATATATTTTTACGATACAGTATAGGAAATAATTAAGACATAAACTTACACTAATAAACATTACACTATTATTGTAGAATATTGTAGACACTATGGTAACAAGTTTCTTTTCTGAATCGCGTGTGTAGTGACTAAAAAACGATCAACGCTGACTCATAGATTTCGATATATTCTTGAATTAAAAAAAAAAAGATATATAAAACGAAAGCAGAGCATGCTCACGTCTATTAATAGATAATCTCTTCTAGCCACATTCTCACAGAAAAAACGCTCTCAGGAGAAACCTTACGTGAGAAAAAAAGTGACTGACCACGTGCAGTCGCACACATGATGTCATGGGAAAGACGGGGCCACGTTACAAAAAAAAAGTCAAAAGAATCCAAGCCTTACGATGCTTTCGGCGCCGCCGTAACATTACGACCCAAGACTCGGGATTAAATCGTATCGTCTCCGTTTTTTTCTTAGCGAAACGACTTTTCACAGGTACTGTAATAGCTAAAAGAAATTTAACTGCAGGTGCATCCTATAATAACACGAACGGGATTCTGTAATTTTTTTTCTCCCACCATCTCAAATCTTTCAGTACTCTGTTTCAACTGAATAAAGACAAATTTTAATAAAAATGCATCAAATTACGAAAATTTTTATTCTTGATTTAAATGCTAACTAACTTTTGTACAAAATACTATCAAAAAAATTAAAAAATTAGTTTAAATGCGCGAGCATTGATTTTCAAACGAAATAGTAAATAGAAGTAAAAGGATTTTTAAAGTGGCATTGCGTGTCTCTTATGTATCAGAACGAGAAAATATCACTTACTCAAGGTGCGTATAATGCTGATTGCATTACGTTCGCAACGCGTGCAGAATATGCCGCGTGCACAGAGAAACGCAGCCGCAGGGATTCACCGCAATAAATCGCGAGTTGAATTTCACGGAGTTACAACGAGAGGTTTCGTCTGATTAATAACCCGACCGGGAGAGGGAAGGGAGACAGGAGAAGGTCTGAAACGTGATCTTTACCTGCCTATCGCAATTTGAGAACGGAAAGGTTTCTCCCAATTTAAGATTTTAACGATGAAACTGGATATTCTAGATGAATTTACGGACGGGCTGATTGCGTTCAGATTTCAACTTGCGGTGGACACGATTTAAATAAGAAATTCATGACACACGCGATGTCTTGCGATGATACATGCGTGCTATTTCATTCGATACCTTTTTTGTTACGTTTATCAAAAATATTATAGTGATTTTTCCGTCACTAAGAGCTTGAAACAATAAAAGAGTCCGTAAGACTTTTCTTTAGAATTTATGTTTACTTTTTGAAAGATTTGTATAAAGAAATATAATATCTGCGCTTTAAGGTTAATCTATAATATGTTTCTTGTCCCATGTTTCTTATCTCAAAGTTCATCAACTTTTATCTCGGGTGACAGAAAACGAAGAAATAGGACAAGAGGTAAAAAAGTGATAAAAAGCAAGAAACAAAAAGGAAAGAGCATATTGTTGATTAACCTTCAGACATATCAATTTAAAGTTAAAAAAATCTTACTCTCTAAATCTAAACCAGTGGATAATAACTGATATCAGTGCCAAGTATGCCACTGGTAATCAGTGAGTGAAATGTGAAATTCCTAACCTAGCTAACCTTTATTATGTGATCTAATTAATCTTATTTTAGTGCATAAATTCAATGAATATTTTAAGGCATACTTTCAGATTTAGAACTTAGATTGCTATTCATTATTACAATAAATTTTCTTACAAATTTATAAATTTAACAACAAATATAATCGATATTCGTACAACTTAAATGCATTGATGTGTGCAACTGATATTTACACGCAATGTGGCTAATCAGTATTAACATATATATCCTCACATATTTTGTGGATGCACGATAATATCACTTACTCCGACTTTATTCCTTACGAAACGAGATGGGAGCGTGTTTGTTGCACTTTGATTTGTGCAAACTGCACTACGGGAGATCGCAGCTAACGAGCTTTTTCCTAGCCCGTTTTCCTCCCGTAGTCTAACTAAAAAGTGCCTCATAATAGCTAGCGACTCTATGTACCGCATCGAACGTGTCTATAATCAACGTCATTCGCACGCGAAGTTTAACATCACGCGAAACGCCCGATACTTTCCGAGAAACCGACTCGGAATCGGCGGTCCACCTGTTGCGCCCATTAAACTCTAACCCGCCCTTTTCTAATCCACCACGAAGGACCCGGTCGATTCACGCATTAGCCGTACCCGCTACCGTCGTTACGCTCGTATATCTCATGGATTTTTAGGCATCTCGTAACACTACACGCAGGTCGCACACCTGCCTCTTCTCTCTCACGGAAGAGATTGTCGCCTCGTTCGGAGCGTGGAACTCGAATTACTATAATTTTTTTCCTCTTTTCTTTCGGCAATTCGTCGCCTCCCCCCTCATCCTTACTATCCAATTTTTTATAAAGGTCACTTGGTCGCCGGACAGGAAGCGCTTACAATATTTTTTTTCTCTTTCTCGTCGGAAGAATCTCATACTATTCCGTAATCCCAACATCCGGTTTCACATTTCCATCATATACGGCGCGGCGATGCTCGATTTCGGGATGAGGATCCCGTAAGCTTTGACAAATGACTCGCGATGACCCCCAGAGCCATTGTTGCGACAGTAAATGGGTAGACAAGCGGCCATCTGGAAACGCTGCTGTCATGAAGAGCCGTTAAATTATCGGATTGCGCCAGCTTTTTGTAACGGGAGAAGATTAAATCTTTCCCCCAAGAAAATAATAATCTCCTAGAAATTATTACAATGTAATATTAGGGGATATATGGTAATTACCGTAATATTAGGTACAGCACTCAATGGATACAACTGAATCAAACATTTCATATTCTTAACTACTTTATATCGAATATTTGATAGGAAACGCAATTTGTCCAATTAACCGTCTCAGCCTAAATTATCTCGCAATACCCGTGATTCAAGTTCTATATTCTTCTTTATAACAACAACGAATTCTTAAACGAATCTCTCGGCTTTACACATGTTCGCGACTAAAATAGTTGTCAGTATTCCCCGTAGGTGGGCACAATAGATGACTCCTCTCGCAGGAAGCTGCGAGAACGTGAAAAGAGGCCTTTATGTTTTGTTGAACGCGAAAGAAACGGAGACGCCTCCGTGTTTGCTTGTGTTTGCGCGATCCTGCGGAAAATCCATTGAGCCGATGGTCCAACAGTGCAGCGTGCTTCCCATTGTGGCAGCCCACGGTTGTTACGGTTACCCGTAGAATCGGGACCCGTCTTTATCCTTGTGTTTAGGATGCGGCCGGGGGTGTAAACGGGGCGCAGTCAAATCTAACAACTTGCCATTGACATCGCTTTGTCGCTGTTAAGGATTTATTTCCGTAACTCAATGGGATTTTCAAGGATAATAGGCATTAGTTGTTAATTCATTAATACTCTCCAAATCTGAATCAGTGAATAACCATTGATATCAGTGCCAAGTATGCCACTGGTAATCAGTGAATGAAATGTGAGATCCCTAACCTATCTAATCTTTATTATGTGATTTAACTAATTTTGTTTTAGTGCATAAATTCAATGAATATGATATTGAAATATTGAAATTAACATGCAAATATCAGTATTTTAATTATATAATGCTCAAACATTCTTCCTTTTTTTAGTTGAACTTCACTGATTATCCAATGTCAAGTATGCCACTGGGTAATTAATGACTATCCACTGATTCAGATTTAGAGAGTACCCGAAAAATTGACTTTTCATCAAAAAAGCAATGCACACGTTCCCTCGATATTCTTTCAGGACATACATTAATATTCCATAATAATCAAGAGATTTTTTTCAATAATCCTATGAATAATCCTCTCAAGGATAAACTATAAACAAATTTCAAATTCAAATTTAAATGTTTAATGATATTATAGAAAATATATGTATGGAAATATCCCTGAAAAAAATAAGGAAAATACGTAATATATTATAACGTCTAAAATATACATTTCTCAAAAGATCTGAATCCAATCCAGTTTGGTTCAGCTTGAAAAATTTAAACGCCCCAAGAGATCTCAAGGATTCTTTGTTAAGCCTGATGGCAAACTCGTAAAAGTCGAGAGAGATCTTAAGATCGAGCCATCGAGCCATAAAAGTTACCCCACTACTTCACCCTATCGTAAGTAGCAACTGGCGTCCAATTTAGAGTACACTGTGATCACGACGGAAAGTTGCCTACCTGTTGCTGTCACATACGATATACATACCAATAATACCCTTTCTTTATTAGATAGGAAGAAAAATGCCAACGCGAAGAAAAGCTTTTACGATAATCTCAGACGTTTTATGGGACGTTTCGGGACAGTGGCGATATAACGAAAAAAAAAGAGATATATCGATGCTCATCGAATACGATTTCGTGCAACTATAATTGGATCCGAATAAAGGGCGCGCTTGTATAGGATCGAGAAACGCATCGTAAAAGTTCGAGTGTACTCTTCAAAATTTTATGTCTGACAAGTAGGTATATATGTAAATTCGTCGATGCTAAGGATCTCAGCTGCGGCACTTAAAAATCGCTGACATCGCTCCGAACCGTCTCATTAATCGCTAACTCCGAGATATATGTTTATTTTCTGGAGAGAATAAATTCTAGAAAACATTTAAGATTAAGTTCAGAACATGAGTTTCTGATCTCTAAATAAATTCTTAATTTTATCAATAAAACATATTGTTCTTTAAACCATTAGGATTTAAAGAAATAATTTATTTTCCTAGAGGTATCTTTCTCTTATGGAATTTCAGATTTCTGAAAGAAATATGCAACACAATGCGTAATTATTATCATTCTTTACAGAAGCTAAAAACGGGCAATAACTTTTCCTTCAATGGACTACACGATTGTATGTATGTCGGATATCTCAGGATACACTTTCGCACGTGAGTTTCAGAAACATCTCGTTTAAAGCGATACATGTTCTCCACCCCGCGGCGCGATGTACAAACTGAGCGACAAACCTCAGCGTGGGTGCGATCGAGGGCGATCGGCGCACAATGAGATCGGCGTCGTCATGGAAGCGAGAAAAAGAGCTTTCGCGCAGAAAATTCCGAAATAGAATCGCATGGATTGGTCACTTTTCATCCATAGAAGTGAACGGTCCAGTGCACGTACGACGTATATCGGGCTCGCTCTTTTCTTCGCGTCCACCTGGTGGGATACCACGAGGTGGCCAGCCTCACAAAGATGTATGCGCTGACAAAAATATTTAACGACAAACGACATTGTCCCGGCAGAAGCGTTTCCCCTAGAAATTGCAACATCGTTCGCTGGATCTGCGAGCGATCCAGCAGCGACACTCTGAAAAATTTCAGTAGCGACACGCTGTCTTTTTGACCAAAGTTTACCAACTGCTATTTATGAAAGTCTCAACAGAGAGAAGAGTCAGTTGTTAGGTATTATTCAGAATGTGTCCGGCTCAGCGTGATATCTATTGCAAACGGTGAGAAGATGTGATGAGAGGCATCATATGGGGAAAATAGATGCTGTGAAACTCGAAAATTGTCATGTCTATATATAGACACTTTAAGTTACAAATAAATATAAAATTAAAGTTTTGAAAAAACATTTTAAAGACAAAATATATTATTTTTAAATTTTCTCAATGAGTAGATTTCAATTCGATAAAAATTAAATTTAATACTTAAGACAATTCAACATTAAAATATAATTAAATAGTGTTTCATAACAATAACATGATTGTAACTTCGAAAATAAATTCAAGATAAAAGTAACACACAAGTTTATATGAACATTTGTACTATCTAACCTTGTTTTAAAGTTACAAACACTTTCGTGTTATATTAATAATTCGTATTACAAACTGAACCAGCGTAGTATTTTCACATATTTCTGTTTTTAATTAATAGCAAACATTTTAACTTAAACGGATATAAATACAAGAGACAATGCGTATTGCGTGAAGGGACAATTTACTGCGATCGACGCGACGGATATGGGATCGACAATGAGATCGTTGCGAATACGGTCGGCTCCTCGTATCACGTTTTACGCGCGTCTAACGTCGACGAGGCCTTCATAACCACAATACTCTGTGAACCACAATAGTTTGTGTCACACCAAGTGCGTAAATCACGCGGCTGATAGACGCGAGGCAATCCACTTTCTGGGGCGGTATTTGCCCGCATCCCTCGTGCGTTAATCGTTGTTAATACATCGGCTTATCGACTTGCTAAACGCTAGTCTTACGAGACAAGCTCGACGGACCGGTAAACGTGGCGAGAATTGGGCATATATTGCAACGATCTCACATATCGGACCGTATCCCGTATGTAAGTAAATTTCAATTCAAGCTCGAGAAGAAATTCCGAAAAAAACGCAATGTCCCTTGCACGTGTAGTGAAGAAGCTGCAATAAAAATATTAAATAATTACCGAAAAATTAAAGAAGATAAGCGAAGGAAAGGAATTGAGATAGCCCAGATAGAAGAAATGCTACAGAAGGGAGACTCCAAACATAACGTGCGAAGGAAAAATTAAGAAGTCGAAAATGTTTGAAATGCACGCTCGTAATATTAAATATTCATTTCAACATTATTCTTTCTCGTATTCTACAAGGCATTAAGAACTATAGTTTCCAATTTCCGTATTTGTTTCACTTCAACTTATTGCACTGTGTGCACCAGTTCAGAGAATGCAGCAATAAAAGACAGACCTATGGTCACAGACAAAACAAATGTTTATATGAGCTTTTTGCGTCTTGAATTCTTTATGTCATGAAACACTTTGCACAATTTTCATTTTTGCTAGAGGAATCAATCGCTTTGTCACAGGATTTGGCATGACAGACATTCGGTATCTCTAGAGCAATTATTTCCACCGAGATGAACTATGACATTAAAATCATGGAAGAGATCCTTTTCGATCAGCGTAATTAAACACCAAAGTTGGAACTTCTGATACACAATTTAAAACAAGCAAACCTACGGCTGACCACTCGGAAGAGAAAGATACCCGCGAGGCTTTTCACGCTCCCTCACCCGCAATATGCGCGTAACGTACAATAACTCACTATACAAATAATCGGGGTTACGAAGAACGAGTGGCGGGGAAGAATCCGCTTTCACTATCTCCGTTCGGGCGTAAGAACGTCTCCCTGACACCCCGGCAATGCGATCCTTGGCCTCTTTATACCTCCGCACGTCGCCACAAGAACTTTTTTTCACGCCAAGCCCCACTTTTATTATTAACGCCCTTGGGTCGTCTCTTCGTGGGCAGATCGAGGCGAAGGCGCGAACAGGGCGGCCTGTTTTCGCCTCTCAAAAGGGCCCCGGCCGCCTTCTGCTCGCGAGGCACTCACGCGTCAATGAGAATGATCAGCTCCGAGGGCGTCGAAAGTGACACCGTAAGGCCCGCAGGGCTCTGCTAACTACATCGCGGCTGTCACAAGTGTTGCTGGATTACAGGGCGGAAGAAATGCGGATTAGAGATTCTACCTCGACGCGGCGGCGCAAGGACGTTATTATTTTCTCTGATTACGTCTCGGGTTCGCGATCTAACACCTTCACAGTGCGTGACCGATCCGCAAGGGAACGAAAAAGCTCCATCGATTAACGTAAGGTAGTTATTAAAAAAATTAAGTCGGAACACATTTCAGACAATTATTCTAAACAAAATACTTTTCTTTTCTTCTTCTATTTAATTATGTAGTTTCGAATTTGACAATATTATTCTAGAAAATGTGTAATTAACTTTGTAAGTATATTTTTCTGCAATAGCCAAGCCAATTTGCAAAATATTTCAAAACAAATTATATTAAAAATCGAACAGGTTTGCAAAGGTTAGAAAACATCATTCTCGATTAATTGTAAAATGCGCAATTTAAAGTCGTAAAACAGATTTCAAAGGTAGAGTAAAATCGCGCGTTTTATGTTCCTTGGAATTTACCGAACATTTATAGAAATTGCACTTCGTTAGGCGCACGCAGCATAAAAGAAATTTACTCTTTTTTGCGGATTATTCATTACACACAAACATTCCACATGAAATTAATTTAATTAACCATTCATTTTATCGCTTCCCTTCTAATCGTAAATCTGGCGCTGTCCTTACAGTTCTGAAAACAAACCTCGTGTGCGTTATTGCCTCCTAAATACCTCGCATTTAATTGTGCTCGCGTCTGGCAACTAAGTATCGCCATGAGATATCGGCAAGAAAGTCCGGGCCCTTTCGAAACGAAAATAGGCCGCCCTTCACCGCCCAAGGTGATCTCGGCCGTAAAACCCTGCGGGCGTTAAAAACCTCCTCCTTACCAAAGGAAACATCTTCGGCGTACCACTCAGACATAGATAGTGAAAGCAGATTCTGCAATGTTTCTTTTCAGAGTCCCACTTTTGAATGAACAAGTGTTCGAGCCGAGGCAAGCGTAAAAAGGATACGCAACTGAACCCTCATCAATTTATTCTTGAAAATACTTATTAAAATATGATGAAATCTTTTAGGAGAGGAGAGAAAAAGAAAGAAAGAGAAAGAGAGAAATAATAAAATTAAAATAATATAAAACTCTTCACCAAACTTTGTTGCAAAGTAAAAAAACATTGCGGCATTTTTATCTATCATCGCATTGTATATATATATAAAATATTACTAAAAAATCATGAAAGATTGACAGTTACAAGATAGAAAATTTCATTTCATATCAACGCCGCAACTTGGCTTTTTTCTTTTAAATAAACTCGAAGTTTTGTATAACATTTTATCGTTTTACGTAAAATTAGATTATATGCGAAGTTTCTCCATCGTTATAGCGCCATATGGCGATAAAAAAAAGGTTAGGCTATTCAAGAGAAAATAACTGAAACGCTGATGCATAATTCTCGTAGCAATCAAAATTCCGTGAACATCAACGAAACGGCGCTGAATCACAGGATCAATCAGAGTCATAATATTTTACGGTGATACGACAGAATCTCGAGCAGGGGTTGAACGCTGTCGGTCGAACATTGGACACCCACTTGGCGATTAAATTAGAAACTCATGAAAACCAAGCGGAGTCACGTCATTTAACGGTACAGGATCGCTAATTGGCATCAACCTGCTTCTCTTCGTCGCTAGAAGGATCGGTGATCC
This sequence comes from Trachymyrmex cornetzi, assembly GCF_001594075.2. NCBI lineage: Eukaryota > Metazoa > Arthropoda > Insecta > Hymenoptera > Formicidae > Trachymyrmex > Trachymyrmex cornetzi. Next base: position 705,958 of record NW_017300113.1, on the reverse strand, counting down.
TACAAAGCGGGACCCTACTACTTCCGGCGGCAGATTCGCTCCGCTACAAGTCAAATTAGTTTAAAACGGTATTCACAATCCAGCCCGCGTTACATAAGAAGATGAAACCGGGACGAAGTGGGAGAGAAGACGGGGAAATAAGACGAGGGAGCGAGCCTGTAAATTGGGATCGCTACGCAATTTCTATAGGAGCCTCGCAGGCTTGTGGGCGGGGATATGCCCTTGACAGGACGAAGAAAGGATCCAGAATCCAATGCGGGCTAACTAAGTTCGACGAGAGGGTGCAGGTGTTCAAGTTTTCCAAAGGATCTCCGTTATACGTGTCGATATTACGATCTCGATCCGCAGATCAATGAACAGGCTCGTTTATAAATTACTATTATACGAAGGGTAGTTAACCGCTAGTATTAATTTAATTCCTGAAAGATACAAAAGAAGTCCTCTCGTCGTAAAAATTTAGAATATTACGATCCCTCCAGATATATCTACACTGAAAAAAATACTGAATTTTAATAAATATTTGTTTTTTTAGTTCTAAGTAAATATTTACTAAACATGTATTTATTTGATACCATTAATTTGATTTAATTAGCATTTTTTTATTGAGTAAATATTATTTACTGTAAGTAAATGTTTACTTATTGTTAGTACTATTCAAAGAAATATGTATTAAGATTTAGTATATTTTTTTAATTGTGGCAATATAATTTTTTCTAATTATATATTGTATCATGTAATATAAAACTAGCAAAAACGTTCATTCTAAAAATATTTTTTGCTAGAAATTTTATTTTAAATATTAAATAACGAATATAACATAGAAATTGATTTTATTTTAAACTTCAGTACGATGCACAGAATATTTAATAATCATGTACATATATTCTAGCCACACACATTGTGATTTTGTGCGCATAATTCCCCACGTGCAAACTCCATGGGATTGTAGGATCAACGCGTAAAGGTTGTAAAGATCTCTAAGCAGACCCTAAGTCTCCTCGCGATATGTAATCCTCTACTCTTGCACGTTTCGCAGCTAAATTCGTATGTCGCGATTCAAAAAGATGTAAGAGAAGGATCGTCCATGCGTAACGGACCGTTCAATTCGTCAAAACGAGCGCACTCTATAGCCGCCTCGATCCTTTCCTAGATCGAGCCCGATTAAGTCCTACTTTGATCCGTAAGCAGACCTTACGAGACCGTGATAAAACGTGTATTTGGAAAACACGAGTCCTACTCCGAACATCTTTACGCGCCACCGGAGATATTTAACGATACGAGCCCTTGTAAAAAAAGCTACTAGGTGTGGACTTGCACGCATGATCGAATCGCGATCGGCAAAAGTAAACTACTGAAAGAAAAGAATAACATCGACGAATTCAGACAATGTCGGATTACAATCTTTTCTAGCGGCGTTAAAACGACGTCTCTGATTTCAATCATCGTCATGATGCTGTCTCACAACTATATTTTCTATAGACTGCCATACAAACGTCATGAAGTAACTTCTAGGATTTTTAAATAAGATATTGATTCATAATTTAAATATCTATAAATATAAATTCATATTTTTCCAAAAATTATTTAACTTTTGTTGCAATATTATTATCAAATTTTCTACAGAAACATCAATAACATTAGAAATCACATACAAATATCGGCGCTGATAAAAACGATATCGTTCATGACTGACAGCCTATTCAGTCCCCCTCCCCCACACAAACAATTTTTTTTAGCGGATTTCGAGAGCACATAAATAGCGCATTATTATATAATTTATTCATTAAGATTTGGTTAAGTGGGGGAGGGGGAGAGCAGCTAAAAGTAGACGTAAAAATATAATTAAAAAATTCTCTATGTAGCAATATAAAATTTAGTTTAAAAAAAAAATTTAAGTATTTGATAAAATATTTAGACTTAATAATTTTCATTAAATATATTGTTTAGCATCATAGAAATTTTTATAGAGAAATAAAATCACTTAAAAATTGCTTGAGCATGGCACAGAAATATCGTAACCTTCGCTTACTAAATTCGCGCACATAAACCACAATTCGAAAGGCTCTCTAAAATTAGACACGATCAATAAAATTGTTTGACTTGACAAACACATTTCGAGCGTCGACAAACATGATCCGTGACAATCCGACGATCTGCACTCCATCGCTCGATCTCGACGGAACGAGCATGAAGTTGATACCGAATAAGAAAATTATTCGGCGAGTCCGTTCTAGATCGAAATAATTTTCCACGCGAGGTCGACACGCAGCACCGCAGAATTTCCGCGCCACTTTTCCGCGGTGGATGATGCACGCGGTATACTGTCGGTATTGTACGTCCTGATTTTCACGGTCGCTGGGACCTTTTCGGAGATCCCAACCACCCGAATTGTTCGCCCGAATCTAAGGTGTTGAATAAAATCGACGGCGGCGGAAAAAAATCCGCGATCGTCGAGAGGTTGAAAAGGCAATCGCGTCACGCCGATTTTCGCGTTGCTCGGTAGAAAGATCGAGGTAGGAGCGCTCAAAAGAAGGTAAAGAGAAGCGGTAGCGGTCTAAAATGCACGGACGGGGACCACCCGTTCCGCTGCGTTAGCTGGGGCCTACAGCATCTCGTTTCTTGCCTTTGAGCCGACCGATATACCGATTTTGGGACTCTCCGTCGACTTCTTTTCTTTCTTTCCTCGCGGACGAGACACTTTTGTCGCAACCACCCTTCTTTCGCGTGATCGCCACCCTAATATTCCGTGACGACAGGTCACTCCCGCTTCTCTACAGCTATCAATACACCCTCCCTTCATGCTCTCGGTTAAACGTTATTTACAAGGCCTGCTTTGCCATCAAAGAGACGAGCACCAGCTGTCGAATCATCCGCGCTGATTGTTCGGTTAGAAATGAGACAACTCCTGTGTGTGAAGAATCACGACAAATTTTATAAGCAGACTTTATATTAAGCAATTCGTTTCTTCATATTTGTTATGAACTAATCAGTTTTGTAACATTCACATAGTTATAATCTTTATTTTATATTTAAATTGCAAACCTCAAATTAAATCTTAATTATATAGTCAACTTAAAAATATTTTTAGTCATTAAATTTTTGTTACATTAAAAGAATTAATTTTTCAGAATTTTTAAAATTAAAGTTTATATTTTGATCATAAAATAAAATCAATTAAATAATTTTTTGTTGTTGCAATTATAGAGAGAATAAATTTTCTCTTTCGTTATTTTTAAGGAAATAGAAAATTCTCTGTAGAGAACTGTTCGAAACGTAGCGTACAAGACATGCGCGCGCGCGTTGCAGGTTAAAATTACATCTCGTATTGATTACGCAACGGTGGCGGCAACGAGTTTGGCAAAGTAATTTTTATTTCGAGGGAGGGACCAACCAGTTATAGTGATCATTCGAGAGACGAGACCGTGTATGGAGAAGTAATTGCTCGGATTCGTTCTTGTTGTCAGCTGACGTGAGAGTCGGATGCCTCGTTCGTTACTTTCGGCCGAGTGGTGCCGAAAAAGGCTACTGTAATTAAATCTTTTTAAAGTGATTTAATAACACGATTTCGGGACTATACGCGACGATAATGTTGCGTCAGGCGTCACATAACGCGATCCGAGAGAACATCGCCAGGCAAAAGAAAAGCTCGAGGTAAGAAACCGAGGCTCTTCTTAAGGTACTCGCAATCGAGGGTCTTGCGATGCTTTCTTTCGAGCGGAAATCGCCGCGCCGTCGCCACCGAAAAGGAGCAACACACGCTTGGTGATTCACAAAAAAAGCTACGAAATTACGAGGGATGTTCAAAATATTGAACAAACTAAAAGGCCCTTCTAAATCTTGCAGGTCACTGAAATGGAAGTGTAATTGAAAGTTTTCAAGCATGTAATTTGACTATATCGTTTCTCGGAGAGAAAAGTTTAAAATGCAGTTTCATGTATTTAAGGTATTTTTGTCATGATAGGATCTTAAACTAGCATTCTTTTTAATCAATTATTCTTTTGTATACCTACAAATTTATTTAATACATTTAAAATGAAACAATAACTATATGGGAAATGTTATACTCTATGTACTGTATTATTATTACTTCACTGGAATGGTCAAGATAAGAAAAAAAAGACAGGCATTTAATTGTGTAACGCAGCGGGAAAGAAACGCGTTTCACGGAAAATCTGGTTACCTTTCCAGATACGCAGAGAGCGCGTATAACAAAAAGACAGAGTCTCACGCAAGAAGAGATACCAATTTCCACGCACGCCACGAAATCACCTTATAATAACACGGAAGGGATTTTTCCCCCCTGTTGTTCATCACGCCAACGTAATGATACGGAAGATTTCTTTTCCCGCGTTGGCAGTCCTCGCGCGAAGAATAAAAGAAATCGTGCCACCGACGTACAAGGAGATTATAATAGTCATTAGGTTATTTCGGACGTTACGAGGAAGAAGACAAGCAGAGAGAAAAGGAGGGAAGGAAGAATAGAGGAAAGGAGAGGAAAGGGGGATCTCTGGATGGACCACAGTTTTTTGTGTTCCTTGAGGGTTTATAGCGTCGACGGGGCACTTGTTACGCCAGTGGATGCACGTGTTCTAATGGATATGCCGGACGCGGATGAGAAAAAATGTGGCTTCTCTAGGCAAAGGCATAGGTTAGCGTGGAGAGATATCTAGGAGTCTCGACTCCGAAGGAAGACGAGATAGATGATGAGCTCGAGGCACGCAGGGCCGCATTCGGTCGCCAATCCTAAGTAGTTTCAAGAAACTTATGAAACACATTTCCGAGCAGAAAACCTTCGCTTAATTTTTCTCTAGAAGTGAAAACTAAGAAAATAAAAATTTTTAATAACAAACCTAATCAAGTAATAATCACGTACTATTTTATAAGAATAAGAAGCTTTCCAAAACGCAATTTGTTAATTTGTCTATCCGCTTTTACAAATCAATAATTTTGGCAACACTTCTAAAATTTTGCATAAAGACAAATAATAATCAATATTAATTAGTGTTAAATAATATTTAAAAAACAAATTATTTTTAAGACAACATATAAAAGAACTATGAATTAGATATTTTAATTTAATAATTTAAAATTGATAAATATAATATAAATACAATAACGTATAAAAATTTATAAAAATATTTTTATAAAATGTCCCTAATATTCATATACTTTTGTATTATTTAAAAGAGACTTATTATGTCAATAAATTAAATACTAAAACAAATCATACTTTGAACAATGAATTTCATTCAGATAATTATAGAGTTTATAGAAAAGATAAAACTGCAGCCCTGTAAGAATAACGTTATCTGACGCAGAAATCTTCGAAGGGCCCACATAGCCCAGGCCTGCTTTTCTCTTTCTTTTTCTTTTCGCTTTCTCCTTCTGCTGCTCTGACTCACCCTTGCACGTGTTCAATTTCAGCCCCTTTGAAAGCTCGTTCCTTATCCCGCTGGTCAGGATCCTAGAGAATTCTCGCCGCCGGACTCGAATGAGGTCCTTTCTCGGCCAACCGCTCCGCCCACAGGACCCTTCGCGAGAAAAGGATCGGGCCCCGACCAAAGAGACCCATCAAACTGCTTCTCCACGTGTACGTAAAAAAGATTTGGGAGGCACAAAGACGAAGGGGACGCCGTCGGTAATGGTCGTCGTCTCATCTTCGCGAAAAGTCATTGTCGCCTCTGACGTTCGAACGAGCATTTCCGAATAATTGTTATCGTACATTGGCGATTCGGGGCGAGTCCAGACGGCGTGGCAACTCAGAGAAACGTCATCGTATCAACGAATGAATCGGTATTGAGCCTTTGTGGAACGCCGATATTTAATAGACACCGATTCGTAATAAATCGCGTGAGACGAAATTAAACGCCGTCTTGCATCATGCGCAGATTTTTATATATCAAGAAAAATTATAAAGAATATCTTAGAAATGAATTAGAACGTGCCTCTATTTAATTTACATCGAACGTGTTGAATTAAACAAGTATAATAATTATAATTGTTCAGATTTTTTTTCATTTTGTAGGAAGAAATCATTTTAAGTTGTAACGTAAAATATCTATTGTAATTTTTATATACCTTTGATTATAAATCAATAAAATTGAGAGAGAGAAAGACCAATTTTCAACTAAAATTACTGTTGTGTATTTATTAGTAATGTAATATTAACCTTCTAGGAAGAGCGTTGTCATAAAAAAAAAACAATTTTTAATAATAGTTTTCATTATCCTTTTTTATATGTCTTTGATTTAGGATCTTAACTATCCACACCCAGAGAAAGATTTCTTCAATTTAAAGAAATGTTTCTTTGCTATACAGTTAAAAAAAAATTTCTTTAATTTGAACATAATTTCTTTAAATCAAATGAATTTTTTTATTTGATTTAAAAAAATGTTTAATAAAAAAAATGACGTTCAAATCAAAGAAATTTTTTTCTTTAACCGTACAGCAAAGAAATTTCTTTAAATCATAAAGACATTTCTTTAAATCGAAGAAACCTTTCTCTGGGTGCATTAGAATTTTCAACGCTTTGCAAAATGACAAGATTTACGTATCTGCAATATCGCTACATCCGCAAAAATAAAAAAACGTACATGCCAGACCAAACATTACTCATGTATGAACGGAACATACCGTTAAAAAAAAATAGATTGTAAAACGCGAAACGTAAAAGAACTCGTGAGCATTTCTTCTCTCGAAGGAAGACAAATCGAATAGACAGGATACCACGATGACACGGTCCACGCTAATCCAGTGATAGAAATCCTTAAGCTGCTACCGGTCATTCGGTGGCAGTGTAGGAGGGCGGTACAGAAAGGGAAGAAGGGAAATGTATAATTTATAATGATAATCCTTTAAGAATGGATCCGTGCCTTGAAGGCAGATTCATGGTCCTGCGATCTTCAATGCGACCCTCTCCTTCCGACACTTTTTCAAAACTCCCCCTCCGCTCGAAATTTTTTTTTCTTTCACCCCCGGTCGAACGAATCACACATATCGATCGAGCATGCGGCAGTTTCGTAAGAATCTTGTGTTTACATAGGTGCAGGGCTTGCGAGGAACAGCTGTTTATTTAGGGACATAATGGTGATTCGTAAATGGAAACGGACTTTTCCAAGCTCGATGCGCAAGGCTTTAGAAGATTTTGGATCCGAAGGGTCGAAGGAAGGAATATCATCGCGCAGTCCTCCAAGAAGTTTGTTGAAACTCTCGAATTTGGTGTACTGAGTAATGTTTGATATTGATATTAGGATTTCCATGTTGATCTTAAAGCCTATTAAATTCATCATAAACGTATTGATGTCTTTGTCGAAATTAAATATTTCGAGGGGGTTGGATTCTCAAGATTTTGAATTCAAAGAGGCTTCTCGATTATACGATACGCATGACTTCAATATTGTGTGTGTATGGTTAATAAAAATTCTCACGATTAAAAAAATTAAACTAATGTTTTAAATTATTTTATATAGGTAAAATATATCATAACAATGTATGATAAAAAAGATGATACAGAATATAAAATTCAATCTTTAAAAACGTTTTCCTTCTGTAAGTCTAAGGAAGATTTACATTGATCGGTCAGCATTATATAAAAGAAACGAGTAACAATTTTGAGAATATCCCGACGCAAAATTTATGCGTCACGGATACAGTCGTCTGCAAACGAATCCTTCCCCTTTTCTATGGCGTATCTAAGATGACGAAATTCGCTATTGAAAAATACGTGTCGGAGCATCGTGCGAGAGAGTTAGAATGCGTCCCTTTAAAGACTTTCTTACAACGCAACTCCCCGAGAATGCACTCACCCACGTTAGATTCGCTTTTCAAGCGTCGCGGCAGGTCCTCGCATCCGGCAGGATCGTCCTTCTTTGCGCGAGAAACGAGGCCCATCTACTGATCTGTGCGGAAGATCGCGCAAGTTCGAACACGTCTCGTTTGCCGCTGGCACGTGAAGAAACTTGATCAAAGCGAGTGCCCTGAATGCCCTGTGCAGGTTCGAACCTGCACCGACAGATCGATGCAAGGAATCTGCCGCAAGCATTTCGAGTTTACGTAACGCGTTACACAAAAAGCAATCTTTTCTTCTTGAGCAGATATCATTCTGTCTTTGAGCAAAATGGCGAAACGATTCAAACTTACAAGAATCTACTTCAGAAAAAGTCCTTTCTTCGAGTTCTTATTCGAATAAATCTCGTTTTATATTTTCTAAAATTGCACCATTCTTTCGTCATTCCTAAGAAATTATTCGTCATTCCTAAGAAATTATTTTTTCATTTTTTGTTCACGTAATTGTTTTCAAAATGTAAATTGTATATTCAAGGATAGATCAAAAGCAATTAAAAGCGCGATACAATCGGCATTCAAATTACTTATTTAAGTTTATTGATAAAAATAGGACAGTATTATTCGAAATTTATCTCAAATTTTCTCAAGTCTTCTGTTAGTCTATTATCAAACATATTTGACTTGTTAGTCAAATATCACTGAAACCATATATCAAACCATGGCTAACTAATCGTTAAACGTGATAAATACCCTTTGCGAAGATAAATTACTTAAAACTTCTGATTAATTTAATAAAAGTCCACGAGTGGTCACAAATAGGGACATTTACCTTATTCACATATCGTATGAATAGATGTTACGATCTCGAACGTGGTAAAATTCAAAATCAAATAAATTTCTTCTTTCGTTATATCAAGTATTTGAAAAATCTTTACGATATTTTTAAAAGTATACAGATTTATATTTCAAGTTAATATACGTACATATTGGGCAAGGTAATACAATTTCATACATGATACAATTCTGAATGAAATGAGATTTGAATCCTATATTATCGAATTTCAACTTCGATTTTTTTTGTTTGATACCATTCATACAATGAGAAGATTACCAAACTTGAACCTCGAAAATTGGATTTAAATTTTATTTCACCGTGGATTTTTATTAAATTAATCAGAAGTTTTAAGAAAGTTTGAAAAAAATATGTATTAGATCAATAACAGATACTGCACATGCACTACATTAGATGAATATAGTTCATCACAAATAATTTCGTTCTACTGCACCGTTAAACAGACATTTTCTGGTCAACCCTCCGATCCGCTAACCTAGAATGTCAACCCTTTTACCTGCGAAGCACCGAAAGGATTAGCGGAAACTCGCGAACAATACGGGAAAGGATTTCCCTCCCGACAGGATACACCTGTGAAAGGGTTGAGTCGCGGGATAAAAGATCTCTGATTGTGAGTCAAAATTCGGAATGTTAGCGACAAGTGCAGTAATAAAAACACTTAGTTGTTTATGAACTAATATTCCTGTTTCCGATAAAAATCTGCAAAAATCTAATGTTGAGGATTTCACGCACTTGATGTGTTTGGTGAGAACGTAGAAAAAGGGCTGCGCAAACGTAGAAAAAGGGCAGCTGCGGAAATCGTGTTGCATATGCGCATCGTGCAGTTGGTGGTGCGCGCGACAGGTTTTCCCGGTGAGAAATGAAACGACGGCGACGACGATGACGACGACGAATCAACCCTTGAACCGTCTTGAATTCTCTTTCAATAAGTTCGATTCGTTCTCGGCGCAAGATCGAAGTGTCGCTTTTATGATTGCGTGCTGCGCGCACATGTGCCCGGTCGCGAGGGCGAGAGCGCCCTTTGTGCGTGCGTTTGACCCTTTTTACCTGGATCACTCTTGCCTCTCGGTTCTCGTTGTGACGCGAGAAGGGAACGAAGGGGAAAAATGACGAACAAACACCGGCCGATGCTTACCCCGTACAGTGGCCCATTCAACGGTGTAAGATATGCATCTACGATCCCGAATGGACCCCGAAAATAACGAAATACAAACGGAGATTTTCGTGATTTTGAATAATATTGCATTCACCCCCGTGGCCACCCTTAATCCCACCCGATACCGCTCCAACGTTTCAATAGGATCGAAAGGGTCCTCTCGCGCGTCGCGGCATTATGATTCAGTCCTTTTTATTCTATCCACGGAAATTCCATGAACCGGTCCGAGGGGACAAAGGATTCCACGTGATTCTCTGATAGACGGACAAGCGAGTCCAGACGCATAAAGAATTTATCCGCGAAGGATGGATCGTTCGATCGTAAAGAAACGGTGAAATACTGAACAACATCTTGCAATCTGTCGCACAGATTTCGATTTTTACTTTGAAAAATAGACGATTCGCAAATTATCCTTACATCATAATTTTTATAGTCGCTAAACATTAGAAAGTCTTTCAAATTTGCGGTTAAAAATGCATTTATATTATGAATGAAAATGTAACAATAAACGCATAAAACATAGTTAATAACATGGATAAGACTTTGTAAAGTCATATTAAATCGAAGACAACGCAAAATACTTAGCGGAAAATTTGTATATATAGACTCACCAACACCAACACCTGAGCTCGTCAATCCGCTTCAATCGTCCCGCGTTGCAGCTTCACCTGCGGTCAAAAATTAGCGAAACGTTAATTCACAAAATAACAGTGCGTTTTATTGTACGGGTGATAAAATGCATTCCGACCAACCGGTGCGGCTGTCGGATACAAAACGAAGGAAAATGTGGCAAATTATAATCGCGCACGAACTTCAACGCGAACATTAAACGTATCGTCGAAGACGTCAAGCTTTACGAATCATATTGACGAGCAGTAAAAAAAGCTCGTTAGAAATCGCCGGGCGTACCCTCGGTAATTTAAGATGTAATTCGGTCCGATCACACATGGTGCCGCCTTAATAACCGAAATTTGTATCGACCCGCGACCGACACCCCCTAAAAAATATTTAATAAGCACCGAAAAAAGTGTAATAGTCTGGGCTTACTATAAATTCACTCCATTCGCCGTGAAGTGGCAAACAGCACCCGCTAGACTGAGCATTCGAAGTAACGAGTATAATCAAATAATAAATAAAATTTATACGATTTTAATGTATCCCTAATTATAGTTACGGTTCCTTTTAAAAATATGTCATATATTTTCTCCCTTTTTTCTCTTTTTCTATAGCCTTACAATATTTTATTGTTGTATTCATTAACTAATAAATGTACAAATTTTTTAATTTTATAGTTATAGATTTAACACAATCATAAAATAGTAAACTTAAAATTATATTAAATTCATATAAAAATTATATTAATAAATTATATTAAGTTTTATATTTAGATGTCACGTTTAAAAATAAAAATAATAAAAATCAATAATAAGTGATTCAAATTATTTCTATATATGCATAATTTTCAGGTGTAAAAAACACAATATATTTTACAAACTCCTTGCGCATGTTAAATTCAGATCCCTACGTAAGATGAGAGATAAAATTCCAATCAAGTAGATCTCTAAGGACGATATCTACCTGCCGAAAACGATTACCAGTCTCGTAAAAGTGAGAAATAAAAAACGAATACAGTAGTCGTTGAACTATTTTTCGCCCCAGGTACAAATAAGGTCTTCTCTTTTTTTAATATCATTTCTTTGATGTGCCCTTGATGTAACCTCGTCCTTTATTCTTTTTTTACTCTATCGAGTACTAAATGAAGATAACATTAACTAATAATTTCAAGAAAAAATGCAATGAGCAAACAATAATTTGCACAAAGAGAATAAGATAAAAATTGTTTGATAGCTAAAAAAATTATATAAACAGTTATAAATGGAAAATCTTATAACTTTTAATTATATTATAGGTACATATAAATATTAAACGTGATCATCTAACTCAAGCCCGATTCCAATATAAGATTAATTTTAATATCGATTTAACTTACTGTTTATCTTTTTCTAATTTACAATAAATTAAACCAATATTAAACTTAATCTTACATTGATGGAATTAGGTTTAAGTTCTAAAAACCATATTTAACAAGCTAGATATAGATAGAATACAAAATCAAACCAAATAGAACGCAATGTTACGTGATAATTATCACTGCACACAGAGAATCGTACGGACGAATCAATCTGAGGAATGCGTAAGAGAATCAACGGCCTTCTTTCTTTTCTCGCGTGCGCTCACGCGTAATGGTACCGATTTTAAGATCAAGATAACTCGCTGCATCAACCGCGGATGCAGTTACCTTCGCCTCGAGAAATAAAGCGAGACGCAGCTACCTTGGCACCGGCGTGGCGCGGCAGCTCGTTCGGATTTCGTCGTTCCATTTACAAATGATGTTATCGGGCATTAAAATCCATGGAATGTTCTCGGTAGGATATTTTATTACCGCCCTTAAGATGTTCCATCAGTGAAATCCATCAGTGAAATCATATCGCCTTTCGATTAGACGTACCATCACTACAGGTAGATTAGTATCGAGTTTTCGGATGCTCTTTAAATCTCGATGGCACAAAGCGTTTCCTAGTTTTTTTTATTACCCTCCACAATACGACATTAGATTCCAACTAATTTAAGTTCAAATCATATCGCATTACTTGCAGAAATGTAAAAAAAAGTTAGAAAATTACATATAGATAATGATATAATCGTATTATAACCCTCCGCCAGCTGTTGGACTTTAAAGGCACAGAGTTTTTTATTGTAAACTCTGGTGAATAAATTTAATTAATAAATTTAACAAAATTTATAATTAAATATTATGATTAAGTAAACAATGTAAATCTAATTTAAATCTGTAAAAAATAAGGAAATTCCAACTTCTATGATAATAAAAAATTTGTTAAAGCTTTCACAAGTATGTAAGATTTTTTTTCAGATTTTTATACAGACCAGAACACAAGATTTAAAAATATGTACTAAAAAATCGAAGACTTAGATTGCGAACAAAAGATGAAAATATTTCACATTGTCAACGGAGAATTAATGTACTTCTAATAAATTAATTTTACTGAAATCATATATTGTCTATGCAACAAAAAAATGAAAAACTACACAAATTGGTTAAAATATTTTATCCTGAAAATTTAAAGTTTATTAAAAATTTAAACAATCTGACATCATAAAATTTTCGTTAAAAAAATTTCTTTAAATTTGAATGTATAATTTAAAAAAACACTTAATAGTATCAGATATCTATCCTGTGAAAAATTACGAAATAGGGATATCTCGCATATCCTTTGTTTCACCTCTGCAATCATCTCGCCAATTTATCCACAACCGACTCAATGAACCGCAAAGGAAATCATTTATTAAAGTCCGCGAGAAAGAGAGAGCGAGCGAGTAAGCGAGCGAGCGACTGCAGGCGAGTAACGTACGTCAGAAATTTTCAACAGAAACCAACCGGATTCACGGTGGGCGCCGTGCACAGGCCGAGTTATCTCGATCTCGAAATCGGCACGATTACACGCGAGTGCGCGAGGAGGAAGCAGAAAAAGAAGCAGAGGAAGGCGGAAAGCGGAGAAAGGGAACGAGAGCGAGAGGAGCGCGGCAAGACGAGGATGCACTTCTGCTTGCACCTGCCGGTGACGTCAGAAGGGACTTCTTGTTTGGGCCTGCTCAGCCCCGGGGGTCACTACTACTGTTTTAAGTTGGCCTGCTCGCTTCTTCGCCTTCCCTTTTCCCTTCAAGCCCTCATGAAGGCTCTCCCTTTTCGCGTCTACCCGCTGCATCGTCGAACATGCGTGTACAAGTCGGACTTCATACGCGAGCGCAAAGAATGCCGCGCCGGTCATTGCTCATATATTAATTATATGCTAATGAGAATACCGTGTAGAGTCTCATTCTCAAACGCTCGATGGGCATTTCCATGGTCACGATCTTTATACGCAAACAAAAATGGATTTTCTTTGATAAATAATCGTCTTAAGTAATCACAAATTTATTGTCCAGAGATTTAATTCTGTATTCTAACTTGTGTTAAGTATAATCTTCAGAATTCAATTGAATAATTACACTGAAAATTGTGTATAATATGATCAGGAGTTTTGTCAGCCATCGCAAATTTTTTATTTCGTTCTCTTTGTGCGAATAATCATCTTTGCATTATGCATTTTCTTTGAAATCATCAACCAATATTATCTTCACTTAATATTCAATAAAAAAATTATATTTATTTCTATAGTATATTGCTTCAAATTTTTTCTCCTCCACAAAAATAAATGTTCAAGAAATAAAAGTAATTTATGTTATATTTGTTCTCGCGAATACTTTGTTTCTAGATAAAATAATGCCGATTTATATAATATCCAATATATACTGTATTTGCGATAACGTGCCTTGTAAAAACGAAAAAAGATCCTATCTGCAGATGCTGTAATAAATAAACAAAAGAAATTCACGTGTGCATTCCTCGAGCCATCTTTTAGATGCATTCCGCAACGCGCGTTCAACCTGATTATTCAGGCGTTCGCGGATTCTTTTTCTCGTCGGTTAATGACGCGATAAGCGATACTATCGAGTGGCAGAATGCCAGGGGTAGCATTTTAATCAAGATTGTGTCATATCGCTCACCTCTAATGTTTGCTACGGCCGAACGTGAAGGGGATCGCACGTTCCACCTTCGGAATAACGTTTTATCTGATGGGACCCGCGACACTCGTCTCGCACGTGATTTGCATAATCTAATACCCTCGTTGGAGGCCCAAAATAAATATACGAATATAACGCGTCGTTTCTGCGAGATTCAAAGCGATATAATTTACGAGCGTGATAATAGCTTCGGGTGCTACGTAATATTTTCAGAAAAAATATTAAGTAAAAAAAAAGATTTGTCTATATCTTCAATTATTTCAATATAAAAAGATTTTGACTAAATTCATAAATATAATATTGAATTAAAATGTACAGCCATCTTTTTGTTCAAAAGAACAAAAGATGCTTCCTTGCTTAAGAAAAAAGTTGAAAAATAATTCATCACAAAACTTTAATGAGTTTTATAATACATAGTAAAATAAACTTCAATAAAACTGATATTTAGGATCTTCATATTTTCCAATATGGAAATTATCATTGACTTATCCCGACACAAATATATCAAGTAGAACTCCGAATATATCAAGGGACAGTTTCGAACTAAATGATTTGGATAATAGAGGCTCACTAGTTCTTCCCTCTATCACTTAAATTTATTAATTCCGATAATAGAAGCTAACATTCAGAAAACTGAAATCGTGCGCCTATTTTCCTACCTATAGTCAGTTTGGATAATAAGAGCTCGGCTATGAGTTCATATATTTAAAACTGAGCACGAACTTGCTCGTGTATTATATAAATAGAGTGCAGATAAACAGAGTCCAACTGTAAATAAATCTTGAAATTACAAAATCAAATATTATTAACGCCCGAGGAATTTATGCTGCTAATTAATGGATCAGAGCGATACGTGCTGCTCAAGGAACGCACACGCATATTCGATATTTATCATGCTGTACGCGCTCGTGACTTTTCGTTCCGTTAAACGATATGTCATTATCGACGATATAAAATGTACGAGTATAAATTTACGAACAGGAATGCACGTTGCTAAAATCCAACGAAACGTTTCCAAATCGATGGTGTCTCCACATAGCGAATGAGAAAAACGATCATGAATTATTAATTTCACGTAAGACGCCTCCGAAACGACGTGCGCGTCCGCACGAAAACACGTGGGCGCGGCTTTAAATCAGGACACCGCGCGAATGGGCTCGAATTAATTAAAATTTGACGGTCGTATTAAGAACCGGTTGTAAGATCTATCCGCGATCCAGCGATGAAGATCCTGCGAGACGAGAACGAGTATTTCTTTCCAACGATTGCGAAGAGAACGAGAGAAATGAAATGAGTGATCCCTGAGGACTGTTAGAACAGAACGTCCGCGGATCTACTCGCAAACCGGTTTAAATTCACGATTAACAGGAAACGTGCGGAATTATCCGTTTCCTCAATTTTCATTAGAGAGTTGCCTGCTACCTACGAGTTAGAGACGTTCGAGTTGAAGTCACTGTTGCGATTGAATCCGTTAGATTCGATAGATCGGCGAATATGACAATTATCTATGAATATATTGTTTTATGCTATTTGATTTCCTATGTTAATTGTACACGACCGGAAATAAGCGAGGCTTGAGCACTTTTACGAGTTAATGTTGGTGTAATATTCAGCATACGATACACTCCATCGACTTGGCTAGCACATAGGTGAAACATTAAGCAATCGATCGATATGCTTAACGATCCACGACGCTTTTAAATGCGTCATTCGTATGAAAGGTCGATGATTTTTCGGTTAAATGTAGAACAAGGCAAAAATTAAAGTTCGTCAAGTTCGCGAGTTAAAAAACGAAGGTGACACGACTGTTACGTCAATAATATTCAATTAAATATTCCATAAACTTTCAAAACAAAGATAAAAATCAAAGATACGATCAAATCTGAATTGGAAATTATATACAAAGATTAACTAAGTAATAAATAAGTAGAATATAGGCATAACTATTGAATATATGCATAACGCATGAATATTTTTATGTTTATATCAAATTTCAATTTATACCGATAAACATAAATTACAGTCTGCATGTTATTTTTAAGTTTGTAAAAAAAACTTCCAACAACTGATAAAAAACCGATTGTCACGTTACAATAATATAATAAAATACGCAATATTTGCAGTACTTGTTGCTGTATATCAATTTTACAGTTAAAAATCTTCGAAAAAGACTGTTTAAAATTTAAAAATCAAAAAAGAAAAGTGATATCTTGACATAAAAACAAATAAAATAACCCTTGCAAATCATAAAAGGTTCATCGCAGTCGGCAGTTTCAAGGCTCGCTTCACCTGCCTCAAACTATATTTCCGAAATGCAAGTGAAAACAAATAATACCCGAGTGTACCTGTCCTTCGAGGGAGCAAAGTTTGCCTGCAGCGTATGGCTACAACATGCCTTGCCCAGCTCAACAGGACCCTTCACAACTCGATTTTCACCCTCGATAGGTTTCCACTGCTGTTCAGGTGCATCACTAAAACCTCTTTTAAATCGTCAAGTCGATGATTTTACATTTAAATCAATGCAAGTAGATCTCTTCCTTCCCCTCTCTGTACAATATAATTATTTGCAAGAATCGAGAACAAAAATCCTGACAACATATATTCATTAAGTTGTATATATTTATAGATTTATCTATCTGGTACTAACGTATCCATAAAGTATCCGTATTCACCTGATCCTCGTATCATGAAACAGGTTGTAAAAAAAAGTCCCACCCTGTAAAAAAAAGTCGGCAATTCATAGGGTGCGAGGTAAAACAGAAAAAGTACACCTCACAAAACTTTCAAACTTTTTTATGACGATACAGCTAATGGACGTACCGTGATCGTGTCATGAAGACAAGGGGCCGAGTTTCGAGATAACAAAAAATCCGGTCGGAGGCGTATTTAATAGCGGGGGTTGCCGCACCTATCACGAGGCGTCTAGACGCTTCTCGGCTCTAAATCTCTCGTGCACAGTGGGGTAATGAAGGAAACCGGAGTACGTTATTACCGCACGTTAATTACTATAACTTACGGCTAGCTATACGCAAACCCTTTGACTTAAAAATTTTCAACAACGACCGTAGCTGAAATTACTCTTTCTGAACTGAGGGAATCATTTATCTAAAAATAAATTATTTGTTCAAAATCTTTACTTAAAGTACCTACTTAATAAAATGATTTCTATAATAAAATGTAGATATTTCTATATAATACATTTTAATTCTAATTACACTTTAAAAAAAATTTTGACATGATAAAAGATGTTAATATAAACAGTTAAAATCTTTGCACTCTTTTCCAACGAAATTTATACATAAGTAAAACTTTGTAAAATTTTGATTAAAATTATAATGTACAAAAAAAATTCTATAAAATTCTATACAACTAATTTCTTTCACCCCCGTCATCTGTAAAGAATCATACACGTAGAGTGTATAATTTCTATATTGCAATGCACCGAGTCACGCTACTTCGCGTGGCGAAATTGAATATACAATCTGATGATTCTATTTTACACGAGTTGATATAATAATGTTTTCGTGAACCTAACAATCGACTAATTCGTAATTAAACATTGAGCTTTCTCCGCTCGTATCATTATCTCTATTATCGCCGATGTTGTATACAATCAGTCAACTTATCATCCTCAAACCACACCACTTTCTATGTTAACAGCAAGGCGCAACAAGTTGAATATTCTATATTCAGTGTAAAGCCGACGACAAAATCAGTCTCACCTCACGCAAGCTCGCGTGACGCGTACGAACGTGTCGCGACAGGTTCGAACCAGTCTCGAAGGAGCAACACCACCCCCTTTATAAATCCGGACTCTATCCTAGAAAAAGGGATCCCTCTAGAAAACCTAAGAAATCGGAGTCACGCGGAACAAGAAAGCAAGGATTCACCGTGTAGAAGGTCGAATGGGGGTGATCACGGGGGTGTGCGCGCACGTGTATGTGTATCACGAAGGGGCCCCTGCGAGCAGGGTGCTACAAGGACTCGAGATAGGTGGTGGGCGATCGGGCGGTGAAGGCGGAGGAGGGAGAAGACCGGCAGATGGTCGGCGTGGACCCCGACGTGGGAAGCTCCGAATTCTCCGAGTTCCCACAGCCAGAGTGCACCTGCCTTCCCCACTCTGTCACCCTGTGCAACCTCGACGGGGCTATATAAGGACGGGGTTGCTCGTACTAAGGTACCATTCGCTCACTAGCCTCTCGCTTCAAAGCGACTTGCTCGAAAGCACATCCTTCGCTTTCAAGTTCTCCCGCCAAGTTCCTATCGAACGACAGTTCGTGCCACGTGTTCCGAGTTCCGACAGTTCGGAAGAAACCGGTTCAGTGTACCGTGGTTCGAAAGAGAAGAGAGATAGAGAGGGATCAAGAGAAAGAGAGAAGGAGAGAGAAGAAAGATGGCCACTATCACGAGCGAACAAGCGCTCTTCGACTTCGAGCTCAACGACGTGTTCGAGAACGAGCTCAACGATAATCTCTACAACCTGAAGATGTCGGAAGACAAGGCCGTAAGCAGCCGCAAAAGCAGACGCATGCTGAAGCCGCTGAAGCCGTTGCTGCGCATGCTGAAGAAGCGCACCAGCAGCTATGTCAAGAACAACAAACGTCAAGAGGCCATGCCTCAGGTGGAGATCTTCAGCGAAGAGATCGAGAACCAGAACAACGCCAACGAGGCACTGGAACACAGGCTCTTGCAAGAGTTACGGGATGCCGAGGAGGGAGCAGCCATCACCGTTTGCCTTGACGGACAGATGACCGTCGTGCCGGTTGTGCCTGGTCAGTGCTACGTACCGGTGCATTTCGCTCACACCCACGCCGGCGACTTCTACTGGACAACGCTCAGCATGGCCGACAGAGACCTGTGCTACAAGGAGCGCGCCTTCTCGCAGTACCAGCTTCCCGAGGTGCAAGTGGCGTGAGGTGTCATCGAGAACGACAGCATCTACCTCATAGGCGAATCACCCGAGCTGATTATTCGAGATTCGCTGACCTTCTTTCTACGGAAGCGTCCTCGAGGTCGAGGACTCAAACTGTCAATCGAGTCGTGAGGCGACAACGATAGATAGACATTTCGAAACTGTGATCGTTAGATTATATTATGTAGCTATAGCTCATTGACATTTGACTGATCGAAAGGAACATTCCTTGTAGATAAAAATTGGTATGTCAAAGAGAAAGAGACGCGTTCTATTTTTTTTTCTTTTTACATTGCGGCAACACTTGTCGCGTTTGTGATATTTGTACCTATTTTATGTATACACATTTATAGAGTGTTTATTTCAAGATTGTGATATCGGCTTTAATGTCAGCAAGTATCGCTGATTTTCCTATTTGTCTTCCAATATGTTTGTTTAAAATAAATGTTACTCATAAGCATATATACCTTGTGTCAATTAATCTTCCCTTTCATCTTAGTCTTAAATAAATAGTCTTAAGTAAATAATTTTAAGAATATCGTAAAAATCTTAAATCTTCTTTATTATTCTTTTAATTAAAATATACTTCTTAATCGCAAAGAAAAACACATTTATCGTAAAAGAGATACTCGAAAAGCACTTTTAAATTCAACTGGCATTCTTAAAAATCGTTTCATCGTGTAACAAATCAAAATACAAAATAACAAGAATCCGAATATTAAATTTATTAAATATTATTTTCAGAAACATTTTTCTTTCAAAGAAATTTATTTAGAGCTCATTAAATTTAACAATCTGAAAATGTCTCAAGAATTCCAAAGGCTAACGTATAAGATTTGACCAGGCACTTAAGATAAGTTCGAAGGAACATTGGACAAAACTATTTCATCCACAGAAGCCAAGTGGGAGGGAGATTTTAGGCGGGAAACCTTCCTCAAGGTGAGTACACGGAGTTATGTATTCGAAGAGATTGTAATTTTCAAGTGTGATTACGAAGAATTTCTATGACAGAAATTGCAAATTTATTTTTTCTAGATTTTATAAACTATTCACTATTAAACAGAGTTATCATTGCTACATTAATGTTTTATTTTTACATCAATAAAATAGTTCTAATCAGTTGTGTTTTTTAAAACAAGTGAGTTATAGAGATACACAATATTGAACTTTTTTTAATAATAAATTCGGAAAAGAATAGAAAAAGAATAGAAATACGTAGACAATAGTTCATTTGACCGAAAATGCTGCATAGATATGATCGACATTATGCACACGTGTTATCCATATGTGACAGACACATGTCCACTGTGGGGGAGGGGGGGTAGGTAGGGTGTGTTCAAGTTCACATGATTTTCTACAGTGGACACGGGGGTAGAACCTCGACCCTTCGGAAAATAATAAAAGATACCACAATGATCAGTAACCATACATTGGAGTATAATAGAATAATCGGAGGGGTGAATAATTTGCAAATTATACGATAGATCTGATCGAATTTAATTTACTTAATAGAGACATTCGATCGTGAAATATCCTGATACCACCTGGCACCATAATAATTTATCAATAAAAAATAAATAAGCATATTATTTACAAGAAATAATAGCTCTCTCTTGTTGCTATATTATTTATTCAAATACAAGAAAAGCGATGAATAATATATAGGCACGATTTTTTATATATTCATATACATTAACTAATATTCTATATTTTCATAAAACATAAATTCTCTAATTAATACACTCGTTAATTAAATAATAAATATCGAAACTCATGCTATGCTATCTTTTTTAATTTAAAAATCAATAAAAACGCACCACTAAAAATTATAAAATTAATAAACTTTTAAAATCATTTTTTACTATTTATTTTATATAGCTGACGAATTAATTAAATGATTCAGCGACAAATTAGCTTATACAAAGTGGCTTATAGTGAAAAAAAATTATTTGTGATCTTTCCTTGATGTTAGGGTAGATAGGTATCAGCCTGAAGGCAAGCAACCCTTCGGACAACCCTGCATTTGATGTAGGTTTGCACCCGGATTGGAGGGGCAGAAGCTTTCTTTAGCGTACACTTCTACTTAAAGGAGGTCAGGAACGACGTGGCGACATTGTAAAATAACTCCGTAAGGCCCGCCCGGAATGTATCAATTACGTGAGTTATTTTCACCGGCGGTGTCGCAACATCGCATCGATTAAATAAATTAATTCATTATCCTGTTACTGTTACTCCCTCCCTCTGCTCTTCCATCCATACCACGTTCTCTCACCTCATTTACGGTCGTCTCACGGCTATCCGGACCGTGTAAATTGGTCGAAACGAGTATGTCGCAAACGTTCGATAACCCTTTTTCGTAATTACAGTGATTAAAATGTCCGCGCAAGAATTTTTCCTCGTACGAAATCGGCCTTGCCGAATAATATTCACACGACGGAAATACCTCGACTTGCATTCATACAAGACATCCAAAAACACTCGAGATATTCATGAATTTGTACAACGGAAGAATTCATATTACGATACTATCTCAAACGTCAATTCGCTTATTTATGTATATAAGATTATAATCAATATTTATAAAATTTTATTTTATTAATTAAAAGTCAGTCTACAGTGAACAAATGAAATTGTTAAAAATTAGCAAACTATGTATATCTGAAAAGAATATACTTCGTACAATGCAAAGATTAAAATATACGAAAATAATCTCATTAAGTTGTTTTAATTAAGTTATTTTAATTAAAAAATAAAATATCAGAATAATACGATAAGAAGCAGTTGTTATTAATGAGCGTGACTTAAAGAATATTCAATTCCGTATAGATATAAAAACGACCTGTTTCATACTTTCTTTTATCGTGTTACTTTCTCGCAATCCTATTAGAAAAGGATAGTCGAAAAAAGTAACCGGAATAGACAGATGACTTTACTTTTCTTGAAAACGTAACCGTAAAACATTCACTATTATTTACAAAAGTACAATGTTCTTTTATTTATTATAACATCGTCAGATTCAATTTTAAACAAAAATAAGTTTCTTTGTACAAATAATTAACATTTCATTCAACACAAAACTGATGATCAGTTTTTCATATTTCTATTTTATCAATTAAAATATTTGAGACAAAATACAATTTGCAGATTAAATATGTCATGTATATAGATAACATAATACACCGAGTGACAAGAGATATTCTAAGAGGGCAAAGCACTCTCTACCAGCGGCGAAAGTAATAATCCGGTTGCATGTTGGCAAAACCGTGTGGTTTGATGACGAACAATCGTCGCTACTTTCTCAGTTGACATTTCTCAAAGCGAGGGAAAAAAACACGTGTCGCGCGGAATCAGCCACCACTTCCTCCCGCATAAGCACGGTCGATAGTCGTCGGCCTTTACTGTCCTCCGCGGAGTGAATGGTGCGGCGCCGCGTACCTCCCCTCCTCGTCGCGCGGTGACCCGCTCGTGCCAGCGGAACGCTCGCTCGCGCTACTCGCTCATTCCCACGGCCCCGATATCGCTGCATTAATGCGAGTCGGCGCACACGCGCGCACGCACGCGATCTCCCTCGTGCGCGCGTGTCAAGCCGGATCCAAATCGTGCGAGCGAATACGAACGAACACGAATGAACAGCTCGCTTCAACGAGCACGAACGTTTCAAGCAAATTGTTATTTCTGTTTATTCGAGATTGCTTTTGTCTGCTTTCGATTTCACGTGTACCAGGCAATTTAAAAAATCGCACGAAACAATGCTTCGATAACTGGCCGCTTCGATGACCATCTATGAATCATTCATCGGAACTTGCTGTCGTCGTGTTGCTCGATAATCATTAACTGTTCGTAGGGAACAATCGCGTTTTCTCATTTGTCACGATCGCGTTTCGAATAAGGTAATAATACGTACACAACGGCTACCGGCTTTAGTCTCAACCGTGCGAGCATAAACAAGATTCAGGCGCGAAAACAACAGTAACTGTAACGGTAATTTAACTCTTTCGTTTAATTCCAGTTAGTCAGCTGAACTAACTGGAAATTGCCATTTAATTCAAGGAAGATTACTTTTGTTAAATATTTCAAATATCTAACGCGATATTAACATATAATATTATCTCCTCTTTAGATATTCGAAAAAATTCAACAAAATAATTATCAATACGCGATTGAAGTATCACGTATTGATTTTTCTTGGATCAAATGACGATTTGATCCGACATATTATTCTGCACTAATCAAAATAATAAGTAAATTATTTTCAATGAAAAGTAGAGGACGATGCAAGAAATATACTGACGGAAAAAAATTGTTGTAATTATCATAATTTAATTATAATTTTTAGTCATTTTCGATGCTATATATTTCTATATATTTCTTTACTAGAACTATAAATATAATTATTATTACTAATATTATTGTAGCAATAATTATAAAAAAGGAGCTACCATTCATAATTATTTATCACACAATAATAATTAGTAATATCAAACACTTCTCTCAGTGTAAGTAGCATTAAAAAAACGATCATTACTCATAAATATCGCAAGGCAACGATTTCGAATTCCTATTCTCTGTTGATCTCTATTTCGAATGCATAAATTACAAGGAATAGCTAGGTGAAAGATAGACGATATCGCGAATCTTTCATCGCGAAAGCCAACCAATTGTACCGAATTGTAACCGCAAAATGTTCGCAGGAAATGATTGTACTTTCTCTCGGTACTTGTCGCGATCGCCTTTCGATAAGAAACGCGACGACATGCGGAGTCTCGACCGCGACACTACCTACCTACCAGCTCGAGACTCGGCGTTCAAGTGGGAAGGACGGCGACCTTGTATAAACACAACGCACTTGTACGCCGCAATAACAAACTCCAAGGACGCATGAATGGTTGTCTCGAAAAATGTTTAATGTATTATAAAAATAAAATCACATCAAATATCTATATACGAGCGAAAACATGAACTATGAATAAGATCCTAAAATATATATAGGTACACGTTGACAGTGAATTTTTAATATAACGTTTATAAATATCTTACCAAAGTCGAAAAATTTCACAAGTGAATAATACTGACATAAATCTTTATAAAATATAAAGTAAAATTTCAAATGAATATCTCAGAAGCCAAATTGATGATCCCTCATTCCTTATAAATTTTTCAAATTTATAGTACTACAAACATATTAATTTTTATAACTTTGTTATTTTTTTTTTTTTGTTATATTTTATCGACATCTTCGCTAATAATTCTTTAGATTACATTTTCTAAAAATTAAGTTGCATATTTTTAAATTACGAAGAAAATTAATTAAGGCAAAAGTATGAAACTTCATCTGCGACTGAGATTACATTTCTATTATACATTTTGATCTAATAATAAACGGTAAATAAATCATATATCACGACTAAATAGTTAGGAAACGAGCCATTCATGAAATTTGTCCAACACCCGAGTGCGTTAATTGGCACTCACTCTAAATCAGTCAATAATTACGTAAAGGAAGGGAACACACGCCAGTTTCAGCTGCCAAGAGATCTCGCTGTCAACGAACGAACGGCAGCGGTGAAAAAGAGCCGAGCGCTTCTTTCGCGATTGGATGAGGAGGCGAAAGGGAGCAGGAATGAAATTGGCTCGTGACTAATGCCGTTCGTCATGGATGATCGCGAAGCGTGCTTGCGCCATTCCCGTGCCAATCCCGCGACGCCATTCACGGGAAAAGAAAAGGAAGACTCGAATTGTCCCCTCAACAACGCGTACGCGACCTCTTCGAGCCGAGCACGTCGCAAGACAGACCTCTTTAGAACGGCGAAAGCAATTGAAATAGACGACTGTTGCATAATGATGTATCGATAAATAGTGTGATCGCTCAATGACGCACTATTTGCGAAGAGCGAATAATTAATTATCGAGGAAGCCGTTCACAATTCGATGACCCAATGTCAAATAACGATTACGAAATCAATGTAATTCTAGCGTGTGCTGGAATTTTTAAAGTTACAAGCGGAAAAATATAATTTCCGTTAATTATTATTAAAAGATAATTAAATTATAAAAAATTATTAATGTTATTTCCAATATTGCAAATAAATGTAATAGATATTATTATTTCAGCATACATTTACAAAATATTTTTTTTATTTTTTATAGTTAAACTAAAATTACATTTTAATAAAATCTCGCTGTACGAAATAAAATTTAAAAGCAAATACGCTATTAATTTGTTGCGATTTGCTTCGTTTATCTTTAATTAGCTCTTATTTAATTTAATCAGTTTTTTTTTCATACATTTTGATCTCTCCTTGACGGTTGTTGTTGACAAATAAAGATTAAAAGATCTTCTGTAACAGCAAAGTAATTGGATTGAATGCTGTTTCTATGATAATGTGAGATAGAAAGGAAGATAGGATAATCTCATTCTTGCTTACTTATCGTTAAAGTGAATTAACATACGTCAAAAAAACATTAATAGGATTATCTAGCGAGAGTAAAGAAACCGGTAATATATTCGTGAATTCTATGTTAAGAACGATTTATCAACCATTAATCTGGAATGAACATAAAATATAATAGTCCTGCATTTGATAATCGTGCATGTCAAAAATTATATGTTTCGATATTAATTTATGCGATCGAACGATTAAAACGTAAGAGAAATATAGCAAGTTAGAAATTTTAATTTGACTTGTAGAGATATCTTAATTTGACTTGTAGAGATATCTATAAAATAGAAAAATTACAAAAAATATAAACTAAATCTTTTTGCAGTACATGATAAACGATAACTTCAAACGGTATTAAACATCTTAAAAAAAGAAGAGATAGTTCTCGAGAAAATTGTTTTTGATAAAAGAAAGTAATTATAGGTGTATCTTTCAAAAAATTTTAACAGATATCATTAATTCTATTTCAATTTTCAGAATAATTGGCGATATTTCCAGGCAATTTCTAACTCTGGAGATTATCGGGAACGATTAGCAGTTCAGATATTTGCGTCGACGTGATTAAGGGCTAACAGGAAGCCCGTATCTCAAGGTTACCACTCGATATATCATTTTCGCGTAGCACCGGGGCAACACGTTACAGTGCGATAAATGTGAAGGCAAGCAGCGCGAGATACAGTCGGCGATTAGCCCCGCGTTCCAATATAGAATAGAAAAGATAAAAACCACGAGAGTCGAGTATCTTTTGCACGCGTTCTTTATACATTCGATCGTAAATTTATTTGTTTTCTTGCCATTTCTACAGTCAACAACAAAATTCAAGGAGACCTACCTGCGAAACCAATCACTCTCATGACATACGAATCCGCGCAATTAAAACCGGCGTGACGGCCGCTGATAATTAATTATATGTTTACCAATGACGTCAAACGCAAGGAAATCTGTCAAATCTTTAACATAGTAAATGTAGTTCACGTAAAAGCATGTGTACAAGCAGAAACCGGATTCGAGAAAAAGTTTAAATCACAGAAAGACAGATCATGACTTTTTCAATTAATTTAAAAAAATAAGTGTTTAAAGAGCTAATTGACCCTTCGATGCCATTCTCAGTTTTTTTCGAATTTTCTTTTTATATTATACTAATTTTTTTATTAATAAAAATACATTTGCTTCTTATATTCTTTAATGGTTTAAATTGAAAACAAAAATTTGTTATGTGTTTATTTTTGCATTGTGTTGCGTGCGTGACAAAATATAGTATGGCACTGAAGGGTATAACGCCATGTATAATATATAATTTTCATAATTTTAACAGAGATTCGAATGCAACAAGTTCGAATATACGGTACCAATACGTTATGTAATCCTCCATGAAACGCGTCAAGCAATATTTATACGTACACGTGCCTTCACCATAGTGTGCACGGTTAGATGCAAATTAGATTCGCGCCATCCTGTTGATCGCCGTCTCGAACGCATTAATTAACGCGCTTGTTCGGAGGAAGTTAGACGAGCTCGCGGACTTGATTATCACTTTATATCCTTCCAACGTTCAAGCGAATTACCGGATGTTAAGTATTTCAATACGCGAATGTAATCATACGCTCTTACATATATATATATATATATATTCAATTCCTCCTGCAATTTACTGAAAACGTTGCAACGGCATCATAACTAATATCTAATAAATGCTGCGTTGATATGTCACATTAATATGTATTTATTTTATATCAACGAGACATTGATGATACTAGATATAATATCAGACGTCTTTAATAATGTTTATACAGAATTGCTAATTAAAGTAGGATTATATAAATACGGTTTATTTTCCCATCAATTAAACAAGAGGTTTTATCTCTGTAGGTATGTTATCTCTCGACGACTGCTTTTTTGAGAAAATCCTAAAGAACGATCCTGTTTTCATATTCAATTATCGAGAAATATCGATTCGAACATGCAATTTCAGTTAGGTAGCATGCCCGTACACGCGCATTTACGACCTTCATTAATGCTGCGTGTGAAAAATCGCGGCTTTCGGGGGATAATTACTTACGACACCCGATGTGATGTGTCATTAAGTATGGAGACGGATTAATGCGGGTCAATTTAAAACATGATTGCAGTTTGAACTGAGCACCACCTGGTTGTTTATGGCAATACATGATTTTGAAAAATCGAGGTTAATCGCGCACGTTTAGTAATTACATTCCGAAACGTGGCTTTGCATGCATCAAAATCTTATATGCATTTCGAGCGGACACCTTTTAATTCGCAATTACAATCGACCGAGTCGATACTACCTATTGCCGCGTCCTTAATCTATATAAATTAAGTTACCTTATGAAAGTTACCTTATTAATCATCACGTAATCGCGTTACAAGGATTATTTGTCGAATTTGTCTCACGCTTCATCAAAGATGAGAACGACGATATAAATAAATGATATATAATTATTATACAAAATATATGTGGATGTGAGATTAATATATCCTCGACGGATGTAAACAGATTAGCATACGTCACGATTCGTATTATGTATTATATTTCACAAGTGGAAATCGAAGATAGAATCTATATAAAATTCCATAACTAATCATCTGCTTTTTACGAAGATATTAATAAGGTATGAAAAAATATAAAACGAATAAAATGTGATTAATTAAAAGTTACTGTTATAGAAAATCATGGTTTTGCTATTTAGTTTGTTTTTCATAAATATGTAATTTAATTTCTTTTATATATCAAGCTAATACGGACGATCAACATTGTTCCATTTGCTCGCGAGTGTTGAGACCTTGGCTTCAGATTTTTGAAAATAGTAAATAGTGCACCTGGCAACTTGAGCGCGAAAGAAAAAATGAAAATTTTATGCTCCAGTTGCGTCTTTGTTCCATGCAAAACTCCTGCAGAGTGGCAGTTATATGCTGCAACAAATGTTACCGTCGCGTTGACTACAAAAATTTCGCGCCGTTCGAATGCAGTAAGCCGTAAAAGTAATTGATCCTTTGGCGAGGATAATGGCACCTCATTCTCCATTCCCTCCTCCTTTCCTTCTACAATAACTGAGAGTACAGTCAACGAGATAATAAAGTTATCATATCCTCGAAAAAAATATTTTATACGATTGCTTGTGCAAATTTGACAAGCAAATACAATAAAATATACGATATGACAGGGATATGACAAAGACATTTTTAACGTCACTTCAATCCAAGATTACAATTTGCATATTCCAACAAACGAATGATAACAAGATTCCATAGAATATTTATAGTTTTATGATAATTCCGACGGGCAAAAAGCGGGAGCAGGTTTTGCTTGACGTAAACATCGACCACGTGGATTATGACACGTAGACGAAACATTGTAGAATAAATTGATATGTATATGTCCCGAAACTCATGAATCATCAAAATACCATAGTAAGAAAAATTTCAAAAAATGAAATAAAAAAAGTTATTTGTAAATTTTTAATTTAAGCAATAGTTTGTGAAATAATAAATATTTAATATGACCAATTACGGACTACGTTTAGACGGACTACGTTTAAATGCTGAAGTGTTTACTAATGATTCATACAATATGCTACAAGTGCTACAATAAACGGAGTAAGCCGTAAGCCATAAGAAATTGACTTATCATAGTCGAATGTGAAGAAAATAATCGAGTATATAATTGATCAATTTCTTACGAATTACTTCGCATATTGTAGACGACGCATAATTACCTATTGCCGCACACGCAGTTCATGGAGGTGGTCGTAATATAATCTGTAATTATTTATTATATTTAAAGTGTTAATTATAAAAAGTATTAATTAAAAGTTGTTATTATTATAGAAATATATAACACGTGTTACATATCATACATTCATATTCTTAGACGTCCTCGTTACATTATAAATTAATATATCCTATCCAGCCCCGTATATGTTTTATTAACTCGTTTCAAGATTCATTTCGATGCTGTCCCGTTTTGGAAATTAACCACGATTGAACGGTTCAACTTACACGACTCATCCCAAAGCATTCCAGGCAAACGAATTAGGAAAGATCACATGAGCGTTCGCTTTCATTAAGGCGAAGCGACACGCGTCCGTCCAGGAGACTCAATAAAAATCGATCAAGCCGTTCTCGGTTAAGGAAAAGAAGACGGTGAATGGGGAAGAAGTGAGGGGCGGAACGGGGGCGCAGAAAGATCGTACATACGTTCTTCCTATAATCTGACACTTTAACGAGCGTGGCGGCGGGAAAGACGGTGGCGGTTCTAGGCGCGTCACCGCCACGTGGACAGCCCGCGTCCGACGGACGAAACTTTCTCGGTCCGCGGCCTGCTCCCGAGCAACACGACTTCTCCTTCTCGGGGGCCTCCGGGTTTCTCGTGGGAACTTGAGACAGATGCGTCGCGCGTGAGAATCTCGGGCAGATGCGGACTTACGCACCTTCTCTCTCGAGTGCGCCACGCACTGCCTCGTATTTATAAGACGTACACGTACCGCGCGTAGAGTATAGGTAAGTGTATACGTGTAGGACATGCCGAAGCGGTATTATACGCCCGACCATAACCCGCTTACGGCTCTCGTCTCCGTCTCATCTCTTCTCTTCTCTTCTCTTCTCTTCTCTTCCCGCCTTCTCCGCGCGACGACGTTCTTCTCTCTTTCTCTTTTCGACACGCGCGCGGTCGACCCGCGACTCCGCTTCTCTTTCTATTTAGCTCTCGGTGCGTCGTGATTGTAATAGAGGTGCCGCATCGGATCGCCGGTCGTGTGCACGGAACGTGTGCGGAACGTGGCTCTCCTTCTTCTCGCGCTGCCCTTTTTTCCTTGCTGCATTTCCTCCACACGATTCTAAGGGAATGCGGTCGGTAGGGATTAGTAAGAGACACATTCGGCCAAATTGCCCATGTAATCGGACAAAATTGCAATTGAAAAATTTAACACAAATTAAACAAAAATCCAAAAGATTAAAACTTGTTATTTTTAAGAATTGATTGAACGGTATTTTGTTTTCACGTCCTGATTGCTTCACTCCTTCCTTAAATTTGTTGTTTTGTCTTGTCTTTTCCATGCCATCATGTCATTCCGAATGACATGTCCAATTTGTTGATATGTAAACGTTCTTCCCCTATCAGTCCGGCAATTCTCAAATATTTAAGATAAAAATAACAAGTTTTGATCTTTTCCATTGTATTAATTCCATTGTATTCCATTATCTTACAGCCAATACCACCATAATTGCACTAGAATGTTCACTCGATTTGATAGGCAACACCACTCTGAATGCGTTCTGAATTCATTAAGTATTTGCGACAAGTTTTATGCAATCTAACGTAACAGACGAAAAAATATAAGAACACATGTAATGCAAGTTATGTATCCACTGAAGATGAGAACCGAAACGTTTGGAAGAATTTTATAATTTTTGTAACAATATATATTTTTTGCACAGACAACGCTTGACTTATTCAGCCCTTATACGAAATGTATTGAATTTATTAGTTCGCTGAGCTTTTAAAGTTTTAATTTTAATTTTAAATATATTTTTATTGTAATAAATTAGGAACAAAAATGGACAGTTATTTATAAGGTAATTGATAAAAACAGTTACAACACTGAAAATAATTAAACCTTACATATTTCCATCGTACATTTCATGCCATAGATCCCCAGCTATCTACTCTCTGTCGATAAAATATACTTTCGATCGGCGCACCTTGCTGGCGGTCGAAAGTTAATCTACACCGCTAGTTAGAGAATGTGTATAAAATATAAATTTATCATGGAGTCTCCGTTACCGAGTTCGTTACCGAGTGTTTTCTTGAAGGAACCTTGATTCTTATCATGTATGTACACCTGAGGCAACGCCGTCCGTCAATAAATTCGGCGGCATACAACGAGTCTCTCACGTCGCCTCCTATAAATCCGCATGACGTCGTAAACAGATACGAGGAAAACGTAACGGTATTTTCAACGTCGATTAAAGTCTCCGAACCGTTCCTCGTATAGGATTAAGATCCATCGGTACTCTTACGTGTCAGCCTTATTTTACATCATCGAATATCGTTATATCAATAATGTCAGAAGAACGTGACTCGAAACTTAAAAATAAATTTCAAAATATTAAAAAAATGTTTTTAAACAAAAATTAAATATAGATCAATTGTGGACAATCAAATACCATCAATTTTGTAAAAATTCACACTTTGGGCTATCAATTGAACAAACCTACGATAGATAATACAGAGAATCTGATAATAATAGATTGAATCTTAAACATTTTAAATTCTATATATATGTATACACAGAAAGAGAAAGAATATTTGCTACATTCTGCGCGAATACAAATAACAAAATTACACTTAGGATATATAGTAGCAATCCATATCTTGCTACAAAACGATTTCTAGATCATTAATTACGAGCTGCAACAATTGGTCAATGACGACTTCAATAAGACGGCTGCTGAACTTATCGGATAATCCAATACTACGCCCGAGGAATCTCATGAAATATCACGATACTTGTAACACGCAAATGTAGCCCGAAGTGGACGATAATTTATTACGTCAATGTAATTACTGCCGAGCATTCGTAGCGATACTTTCTTGGCAACACATAATTCGTGTCTAGCAAAGGTCCCCGCAGCTACACTCGTCTTACTTATACGGAGAACATAATTACTCGGAATCCTTTGCGGAAATCGATCTCATCACTCATTGACGCTGTTGAGATCTTGCAAGGAGAAACTGATGACACCATCGAGCGAATTTACGAGCGTCGCCACGTGACCCGCTTTCGTACATAAAATAGTTTTGGCTTTATTTCATGCCGAGAATACTCGACATGTATTACTGTGCTCTTTACCTACAGTGAGTGATGGAACTAGATATCAGAATACTTGCCGCCGAAATATATAATAAAACCTCGAATCTTTGAATAATAATTTAGATAATAATAAATATACATGAATTTATCACTTATGTTAGTGACAGCCCGTAATATAAACTTTAATTGAATCAACAGCATTTTTTTCTCAGTGCATGGATCATTAGATATTTGTAAATATATTTGCAAGAAACTTAGCTTTGACAAAAAAATTAATTTTCTTGCAAAGTACTGAAGAATATTAAAACTCAAATACATCATCTCAAACAATAAAATCTTCAATTAATTTATAAGCAAAAACTATTATTTGCTTATTTTTCTTAATATGGGAAGATACAGACGTCCTATTTCTTTTTTTTACATCACGTGTAACGAATGATTATTTTCGTTCTCCAAGTAATGATTGGATTTGTCGTGAGATCGGTCAAATGTCGAAAAATAACGCATGGACCCGTGAAGCCACGAAATGAAATCGCGCGGCCCGAGGCCGAGAAGAATTCGCGCGCTCGCTTCCGCGCGCGGTCGGCATGGCAATGCGTAACAGTCGCAATTTGTAATCAAGATTTATACACGGACGAGCGGAACTTCCGGCCCGACTCCTGTACCTTTTACGCGCGGCAGCAACCCGGAGGCGAATCGAGTTGCCACCCGAAAGTAAGCGGGGCTAATGTTACGCCCGCTATAAGTCAGGTGCTGCATGCGGAGAGTAGCCACCTTTGAAGGTGGCAGAAACTCCCCACCTCCCGGTGAAAAAAGTCATCCTAAAGAACGCGAGCGGCCAGCATCCGCAGCGGAGATACGATGAATGGACACCGGATAACCCTTTCTCGTCCGATCTTCTCGAACCCGAACGACCGCCAGCGAGCCACATGTACCGTCCGTAAAAAGCATACCGTACCTAACGACCGCACTTCCACGACTTTGATTTTCGGTAATCGTGAGAGGGAGTGAAAGCCTCTTCATGCTTCAATGTTTCTTCACTGAATATCACGCGAAATTTCGATTCTTTTCAACGAGTTAAATAATAATGTATCATTAGAGAATTATAAGAGATTATTTCCTCCCCCTCAAATTCGCATTAACAATGAATTTGTAAAATGTAGTTTTCAAAAAATTCCGCACTAATTATATTTAAACAATTGAGTGAAATAAATTAATTTTTATATAATGTAACTTATAATGTAATGAATAAATGCTGTCGTAGATACAAGGCTTAATAACGAATAATTTGAATAAGATTTATACCTTCAATTTATATCACAACTCCATTATTAAGTCTTGTATGTCTATGATATCTTTTGTGCCTCACATTATGAGCTACGTGAAAACTAACTTATTTCATCGGGATTTAACCTTCCATATAATTAGTTCGCAGTTCTTTTCCAAATCTTTCCCTTGTCACAGTCAAGGAGAAACGGAAGCTGTTACATAGAGCGCAGCAAATGTAAAAAAAAAACGAATAAAATATCTTCGCGATGTAACGCCACGTGTTGAACTACTGCCTTGCTCCGGATTCTGTGGAATATGGGTGACGATCTAGAAATATTCAGCGGAAACAGTTTTTGTTCAAGACAAGAGTTAAAACCCGAATTTCAGTCCCTCTTTTTCAATCGAGATCTTTTCAATATCGCGCCTTCGAGTCTCGAGGCGGAAGAAAAACAGAACGGTTACGAGAAAATATCGGGTCAAATTGTTAAAAAATCCTTTGACGCTTCTTGACGACGATCGTGTATTTTGGCAATATATTCGGCAACGTGTAATTTCCCGAGGCGCAAAATCCTCATGTCTGCAAAATATTTTACAAAGAACGATGTGAAGTGGCAAAAGAGAAGCTTACAATTAGTCAAAACCGGTAAAAAAAAGTAACTCCCGTTAACGTGTGTATTCGCGTATTAGCGTCTGCGTTTAACGTTATTTTTGCAACAATTGAATAACGCATGATTACCGCAAATTGCAAGGCAACCGAGCCCTGTCCGGCAGTAAATAAGGGATATTTTTTTTCCTTTGCGATACTCGGACTCTTTGCGTTCACGAAAACAGGCTGTAAGTGATTGGTGTGTAAGCGATTTGAACGATTTACTTGTCATTCTGATTGAAAGAGAATGTATTTGATTATACAAATTAATTTTTAACAATATAATTAGATAACTGAATACGATATCCAGTAAAAAAGTAGCTCTTTTATCCCAATTAATTACAGCAAGTACAATTAGTGGCCAAATATTACTTCATTCAAATTTTTTATTTTTCTTACGCTAGTTTCGTAATTTCGCATCTCTTGACGATTCTAGTAATAAGAATTTTGTACGGTGTTTTTATCTACGATCGAGAGTGTATCACATCATAGCGCTTGATCTTGAATTTGTTTCAATGCGTCCTTTCAGTGTCCCGATTATCTTAGCACCAACTTGGCAGATTGCATACGTTCTCGTTACTGTCAGACAGAGGTTCTCATCTCTATTCGAACTTTATTCGTACGTGAACAAAATTTTGAGTCAAAATTTTTTACAGACTTCAGAGTAATGTTATAAAAGAAATGTAATAAATCTCGTCAATAATTAAAACTTATGTTTCTATCCAATTTTATATCACGTATGACTAAAAATATTTTCATTTCTATATTAAATATGCTATATTTCCGACAATAAAGCGAAGCTCCGTGAGAACACTTCTAATCTAAATATACGTTGGCATAACTTCAGACCGCGTTTTCTCCTACTTATCGTTTTGCCGATCCAAATATAACGCTCCTTAAAGCGTGCCCGTTACACGCAATTAGATACATTTAACTCTTTTTCTTATTGTATACTCCACGAGCTTTTTCTTTTAAAGATTTTTCAGATGACTGACTATTGTCAAGATAACATTAATAATTAAATACATTATTAATAAATTAAGTCAATTGATTAATTAAGTCAATCTGCATTTTCAAATTATAATTAGTTCTTTTTTTTCCTTCCAAAAAGTGATATATTTTAAAGAAATCACTACACTGAAAGAAAAGATTGTCTGTTGCAGCAAATTAGATGGTAAAATATAGTATAGCATTTTTAATTGGCTGCAACTAATTATAAATGCTATGTCATATTTCATCATCTAATTTGCTGCAGCAGCTAATTTTTTCCTTTAGTGTATAATTAGCAATATTGATAATAATAACTAAAGTACTGTTAATTGAAAGACGGCTAATGCCCAATTTCTTCACTTCCAGATAAGTTGCGAATAACCTTATCCAGGAGATATCTCCATTGTATTCTGGGAGATATCTCTTGGATAAAGTTATCTAGAGATGAAGAAATTGGGTATAAGAGGCCCAGTTTTTCATTATCTGGTTAGCTTGTGATTGAGACTTGACTTTACTTAATTTGACACTGTAAAAATTATATTTTTTAGGTATGATTAATCATAGCTAGAAAAATACAATTTTTGTCAAGTCAAATCTAACCATAAGTTAAACAGCAAAAATAATATCATTATAAAAATATTAAAACAATATAAATAAAATTGTTGTATACAACTATTGTTATAATAAATTGATAAAGCTAGATCAAATACGTTCGCAATTTCAACCAATTAAATAAAGACTCTTACGTAACGATATGACCCCTGCATTCACGCGACGGACACGCGGCCGGCGCGAGCTGTTGGGGGCAGGATGGACGCCGGTGACGTCGCCCTCTTAACGCAGCCACGTGTTGAAGAAGAAATCTCCGTGCGCGGGCCGGAATGCCGTGCGTGCAAAGAGCAGTCGGAGGTAGAAAAGAGGGACGCGAAGGGAGAAGGAGAGCCCGTATAACTCGTGCAATCCACGAGCGGGCCCCGATGCACATGCTCGATATTCCCATGGATTCGCCGCCTTATGGCGGCCGTGGACAGCGCAAGTCCGGTCGTCTTCCCACTCCTGCCTCGTCTTTCCACCCTTCGCGCCACCGGTTGTCCTCCTTCCTCCAACGTTCGCTCTTTTTCCAAACACCACAAGAATTCTGCCCCCTCCTCCCTCATTCTCCCTTGCGTGGACCACGAGCGCGGCGTGTGTATAGGCACGCACATGTCCCGAATTCCCACAGTCTTCCCGCTTGAGAGAGAGAGAGAGAGAGAGAGAGAGAGAGAGAAGCGTACATCGCTGTCACCTTGTGGGAGAGATCCCGGGAAAGAACGAAGGAGGTGCGCGCGTTCCTGTGCCTCCGCAACGCGTGCGTATGCGCGTGTGCGGGAAACCGAGAACGATCGTCGCCACGTGCACTCACGTGCGCGCCCTTTTGCCGCGCTTTCTTGGGGCCCGCCTTTCAAAACTACCCGCGCGATGGATCGACGGATAGGTGCTCTTTTTTTGTTCGCGACACACGCGTGAGCGATTTAGGCATTCCGTCAGACCTTACCGAAATGTGGCGGGATTAATCGGCCTACCTTTGGAATGTTAATAAGAAATTTAGATAGATCGCCCGGCGAAGAGGAGTTTTGACGCGATAAATTGTATCATATCGCCATTTGCGGTAATAGCCAATTATGGATACGCATGCATAATTATTCCTCGTTATAAATTCCTCTTCAGCTTGGCTTTTTTATGGGCTTTTGAAAAAAAAAAATGTAATCTGCTCTGTAATCAGCTGTTAGGTTCTTTATGGGCTTTTGAAAAAAATGTAATCTTTTTAAATGATTTGTAACTTGCAAATTTTAATATAATAATGTATATTTAAAAAAAAGGTAAATATTATTTTAAGTTCTTTTCCGATAATTTTCAGTGATTAGTAAATGATTTGTAACTTGCAAATTTTAATATAATAATGTATATTTAAAAAAAAGGTAAATATTATTTTAAGTTCTTTTCCGATTGCCGGAGGGGAAAACGTTGGATATACTTATCACCCTGCTCACGTACTAACAGCTTAATCACGGAAGTTACTTGCCACATCGTTATAAAACTGATAACACCCACAAAATTGCAAAAAATGGCATCGACATCGCATTATGTAATAAATTGTGAAAATTTGCATCAACAAGATACATATTTATAAATAGTAATAGGCCTTCCGTAGAGCGTGTAGGTACTTATTCCGAGCTTCTAGTATCTCGATTATTCTGGATCAAAACACTGCAATTTTGAAATTTAAAACGTCATAAACAAAACTTAATCATATCGTTCCTCTCGATATGAACAAAATAAAAGATTCGCTCCGCTCCATAAATTTCTAATTACATCCGTGTAACTAGGGAGGGCACAGCAACGACATTTTTGCAAAATTAATCATCTCGTTGAAGCAATTAATATTATCCGCTCCCATCACGCGCATCTCGCAATCTTGCGGTAATCTCAGACCAGAAGGGTGAATCCCGTTGTGGAAACAGTATAAATTAAGACCCCGATCAGGTAGCTACACGACCTATCTACCGCATCTTTCGTGTAGCTATCAAGACGAGCAATGTACATTGATTATAGAAATATTGCTAACCGTGCTAATTACGGTATATCGCACGGTAAGATTAACACAATTCGATACGTAAAATATTAAGAAATTGTACAAGTAAATTCTACTTAAAATGCAATAATGTCACATTATCTAATCTTTATAAATTATTACAACTTGATATAGAGAGAAGATCTCTTGCAATAATTATATCAAACATTGTACAGAAAAAACGTATAAAAAGAAGATATACTAGCATGATAACATTTTTAAAGCTAAATAAATTTAAACCCTGAAAGCATTTTATCCGACATGATATCATTTGTACGTCCAGCTGCGTTTACGAGACGCGTCGGTGTGTATGTGTATGTGTGTGAAAAGCGATTAGATACGAGCGTGAGTGTGCATCATTCAGTCGACGCTGGCGATGCCGAGTCTCTTCCGCAATCAGCGTCTGTTTCGCTCCTTGACCGTGTCATTTCTCTTAATCGTCCGCGCTACCACTTGAGAGGGCGGAACAAACGGAGGACAGAGAACGAAAAGCAGAATGATGGTCGGGTTAAGAGGAAGAGGTAAACGGGGTGGAGCAGGACAGATGATAAAGTAAATGAGACTCAATCTTAGCCACCCACTTCATTCCCGGCTCTCGAGCGAGGGTTCGCGCGTGTGAACACGCGGCAAATATGCACGCGTGCGACGTGCACCTTACTCATCGAACTTCGATATTTCTATCCGCACGTGTTGTTTAAGAATGCATTCATAATCGGGCTACTTTTTATCATGTACTTTTTTGCAACTTAGATGGCGGTATTATGCGTCTCGGACAATTTATGATGTGTTATTCTCGATGATAAATTATACTTTTATAGTTGTTCCCTTTTTTTCCTTTAACTGCACAAGGTACAATCGTGATAAATACGTAATCGTGATGCAGATCAAAGGAAATATACTGATAAATTTCTATTTATAACTTCTCAAGCTGAATTATGAATAATTTAAACAGCTAACACACATTATTCCATCTCGGAAAATAAATTTATAACATACTTAATTAAAATAATAATAAATAAAAGAAAGACGAAAATAATGAATAAATTTACATTTATAAATATTTAGATTGCACATGGATTTTATATGAATTGATTTTAGCATTTCTTATTTAATTAAAATTGATCATGCATGATATAATTACAGGCTATAATTATATGTTTATTTTATCCAGAATTTAAATAAGATTGTGTTATAATGACCCACAATCGTGATACATTCCGATAGCGGCTAAATGTTGACACCCCCGATCTAATAGGGTAAAGGAAGAAGCGAGAAGGGAGGGGGATATCAGCAGAATGCGGGACACATTCGTGAGGGCCGAGTAATACGGCAGATGAGAGGAAGGCTGCAGGAGTCCGTGGGAAACATCCTCGGTGTGGTTCCTTCCTTAGGAAGGCGTGCGGGGAATCCTTAGTAGTCGTGTGCACGTACACGCGAGCGCCGTGGAGGACTTTCAGGGCAGGCCATCTGCCCGAGTCTCTCACGATTCCGGGCCAGCTGCCGATATCTTCGCATAAGCGTGTATCGTGAAAGGGCCCCAGGCGCTAAATGCGCGCCTCGCACACACTTATTTGCGACTAGGTGTGTAAAACTGCGATCGCTCTACAATCGCCCGCGGCGATCTCGCTCGGCGCGCTGATTTTTCGCGCCAAGCACTACGATCTCCCTCATAGGATCACCCTATCTTGCTCCTCCGAGGGGTTGACTTCTCGAGGGTTCTTCTTGAGGGATTTCTTCTTAATATCGCTCGTGCTGACTGCGTGCGGCACGAATAATGAGGATAACTAGATTAAAATAATTCTAAAGTAAAAATTTGCAGTCTTCAATTTTGTAATTTAAAAGAGCAAAATTTGAAATACAAAAAATTGTTAGAGTCACTCGGGGATGATATTCTTGAAAGCAATAATCTTTTTTACATTTGCTCCACTTGGAACACGTAAAAAATCAAAAAATTATTGCGATTTATTCTCATTGTACATAACACAAGTATCCAACTTTAACTTTACCCTTAAAGATATCAATTAGCTATCAATGACAAATGATATATAATTCACTCAGATGCGATTATTTAAAAATAACTATTATTTCGAACTCAAATCTATATCAATTATCCACACACAAATCGAAGACAACGAATGCTTAATTGCACAAGTGTATTTGTTTAAGGTTTACTTGACTCTCGACATAGCTGTTATCCCCCGTAAAAATCGTTAAATGCTATTCGCCAAGCGGGCATAATTAACAGCTTCGAGAAATTACTGTCAATAAATCAATGTGGCAGAGATACGCGACTTTGCACACACATACACACAAATATACACATATACATGAAAGGTCCCCCTTCTTTTTGTCACCCTTGTAAATTGCTCTAACGAACCTGCACATAATACGTGTCCGGTAGAAGGACAGCCTCAAATAAGTCAGAAGAATAGGCAACTACCTGTTGATCGCACCATAATTGTATGAATCACATCATCCGGACATTCCTTCTCCCCAAAAGTCACCTGCGTAGCATTTTCGTCCCATTTCAACATGAACAAATCTATCAGAGAAAAATAATCAATCACTGAGAGAAAAACATTTTGTATTTGTATTATATATTACTATATAATTATAATTATTACTGCTATAATAATAACAACAGTAACTATGTATATAGTTCTAGCAACAAATGTATATAGTTGGCAACCTAAAATGACTGTAATTATAGTTATTATAACCATAAAATAGTTAAAAATAACCATAAAAAGGAATCAAGTGACTATAATTTTATAGTTATATTTTAGGACAACCATATTTTTTATAGTTGTCCCAAAATATAACTATAAAATTAGTCCCTTGAATCATTTTTATGATAATTTCAACTATTTTATGGATAGTCATTTTAGGTTGCCAACTATATATATTTGTTGCTACAACTATATACATAGTTACTATTATTATTATAGCAGTAATAATCATAATTATAGTTATAAATACAAAACATTTTTCTCTCAGTGCATATATCC
This sequence comes from Trachymyrmex cornetzi, assembly GCF_001594075.2. Classification (NCBI taxonomy): domain Eukaryota; kingdom Metazoa; phylum Arthropoda; class Insecta; order Hymenoptera; family Formicidae; genus Trachymyrmex; species Trachymyrmex cornetzi. Next base: position 664,814 of record NW_017300113.1, on the reverse strand, counting down.
AATTTATTTCCTTCTTAATATATTGAATAATATCTTTTTGACGCTTATATTAAGCGTCGATAGTCAAATTTAAAAAATATAAATCCAGTAATTGGTAGAACCGGACCTAAATGTTGCCAAGAAAATACAAGAATCGGATGGAGTGTTTGAATCCTTTATTATTACAAAAAAAATCGACGCATCTCACATTCACTAGATAACAACCTCAGGTATTCTAATGACTATCCTTTTACTGTGTTAATGCCGAGATACGAGAGCGACACACGATAACTCGCACGTGCGTTTCCAAGAAACCGGAACACCTGCGTGCATCCCCCAAAATTCCAGGAGACTTCTTCGCACAAACGACCTCGGACACAAATGCAAATGCACACGACGGACGATTCGACGTGGTCATCCCTTAACGCGTGAACGAATTCTTGGCACAAAAGGGGTGGGCATTTTTCACGACGAAGGGAACAAGTCGAGGAAAGAAGACATTCTTGTTGTAACGGGGTCAAGTTTGAGAAACGCGGAAACGGTAGTACCATTCAAAGACCGCTCGTGCTTTGCACGCTTCGACAGAAAGGGAAGAAGAGAGAGAGAAACTTCCTGAAAGGAGGACGGTTCTAATTTTTCTATGGGCTCCTTTGACATCCACCCTCTTCGTGGTGCGCATAGGGGTGAATTCTTCTGACGTGCATTTCAATACGTCCAAGAGTGTGGGAACGAAACCGTTCGAGAAGCGGACCTGAGGAACACCCGTACGGGGTCCTGTTACGTTTATATAGGAAAAACTCGTGTTAAAAGATGCCACATCATCAACGTCTAATAAGGAAAAAAGGTCGGGAAGATCGTCATGATCAATCATTGCATGATAATTATTTGTATTTACATGCTCTCTAAATCTGAATCAGTGGATAGTCACTAATTACCCAATGGCATACTTTGCACTAATAATCAGTAAAGTTCAACTAAAAAAGGAAGAATGTTTGAGCGTTATATAACTAAAATACTGACATTTGCACATTAATTTCAATCTTCCGATACCATATTCAATGAATTTAAGCACTAAAACAAGGTTAGTTAAATCACACAATAAAAATTAGCTAGGTTAGGGATCTCATACTTAATTTATTGATTACCAGTGGCATACTTGGCATTGATATCAGTGATTATCCACTGATTCAGATTTAGAGAGTGCATAATAACAGTACATTAATTCCAATATTAATTCAAAATTTTGTTTAAATTTTTCTTTTCATTATTTTCTAATATTTTGGTAAAAATACCTGTATATTATATAACATTCATGTTCTCAAATATACATAATACATATTATTCCTACAATTTTAGTCGTGACTCTAATAACTTGAGATAACATAAGTTAAACTTCGATAAAAATATTCGTCACGGATTGTCTATGTAAGGTCTTAGTCGCAGTGATAATTGTAGTCGGAAGGAAGCAATGGACGACGAGAATATGAAAGGTGGCCTTTTCCGACTCGTTAATCAGTCCGAAAACAGTAATGTAAGAAGACAGGCAAGCGGAGGCGGCATCAAAGAGACGCATTTGCCACGTAAGAGCGCCCAGAAAGCATCCTAATTAAGCAATGAAAGGACGCTTTGTGGCTCTCGAAAGGGAATTGGTGTCTAAAAGACGCCGATAACACGTGCGTCAAATCTTGAAGAGGAATGCGACAGCGATGACGACAACGACGACGTCGGCCGGATCCTCTCGTGGCGCGGTTCACACGAGAGACAAATGCAGAATCGTGAATGGCGCTTTGTGGTGAACGTCTTACGGAATACTATCGCCACCCGTGGTGTGCCGCCATATGGAGCACGTCGAGAGCGACAAAAATAAGCGGCCATTAATAACGCTGAAACCCCTTCGGATTCCAAGGAATTTGTGATTCTATGAATGCGCTGAATTTGCCATTGACAGGCTGTATTATCACATTCGTCATTTTTAAGCATATAATTAACCTGCATTGAAAAAAAATGCACTTATCATAATTAGACTATAATTTATAGTCAATTGTCAACAATAGATATATTTTTTAATAAAAACACTTTTCTCTCAATGTGGGGCTAAGAATGCCGGAACATTTTCCAAACGTTGCAAGATAAAATCAAAGTTACTTCAATTGTTTTAAGTCCGTAATGCAAATATATTTTGAAAAATCCGGAAAGATATTTTCTAAATAGTGAAAATTTCGTTGAAAAGATAAATTTGTCAGCACAGTTTATCTTATCTTAAAAACACTAGTCCTAAAATCATCGTTATATAAACATAAATTAAATTTATTCAATGTCTTGATTTCTCCATCTCTGTTATTGATGTAATTTAATGAAATTTTATAACTAAAGAATATAAATCACTACACTGATAGAAAAGATTGGCTGCTGCAACAAATTAGATAGTAAAATATGGCATAGTATTTTTAATTGGTTGCAACAGCCAATTTTTGGTTGTTGCAGCCAATTAAAAATGCTATGCCATGCATATTTAACCATCTAATTTGCTGCAGCAACTAATCTTTTCTTTCAGTATAGTAACATTCCCTGGTGAAATTAAAATGTAATTGTAATGTGATTTTAATAGCTTCTATGACCTTGCGTTATTTAGCTCCGCAGAAAATAACATATATTATCCAAGTATCGAATGTTAGCGAGTCCGCCGACCGGTTTTTTCGCGAGCACAAAAAGCTATCTTCAATGTGAATCTATATCGATCAAAGGCCGTATTGTTAAAACGTTAAAAAATGCACGTCGCGACGTGTATTGCACACCAATTGTAAGTATACTTCGGTTATCGGCAGCGTAGATTAAGTCATCTTGATTTAAAATTATGTCCTTTTCTAGATTACAACGCTGTATAATAATTGACATGATGGAGAAAAATTTAATTAACCAGGATAACCGGCCTCACAAGACGAGTTTTCAGTTCCGTAGAAATAATCAACATAACGTGTGTGAAACAATTAATCGTCCGATACTCTGACAATTTCTATCCGGGATACGTATGTATTCAATTTCCAACAACCTATCCGCGCGCAACACGAACTGCCTGAAAAGAAAACATAACGCAACCTTGATAAATAATTACGAATATCTCGACCGCTACTAGAGGTAAATTAGACTTCGAACGGAAACGAATCTTCTTCATACCAGCTGCTTCGTTATATAGTTCGACTAGAATGTTAACTTGCTTCCGGCGTCGTGTATGCAATTTCTTTTCATTAAGAATAAATGTTGTTTAATTCAAACAGATATAAAACACAACATGACTATGAAAAATATTGAAAAAATAACTTACAAATTGAATAAGATATATCCAATATTAATATTTATTCATTTTGATAAATTTTCTCCGTTGTCTCTTAAAAGATAATGAACAAGATCTTAAAACATTTAGAATAAAAATGAATAGTATGGGTTTGTAAAATTCAGTGAAAATAAAATAAAATATCATGATGTTGCAAAATAAGCTTGGTAGTGATTACAGTTCATAAAGAAACGTTTCCCAGACGAAATCGAAGATACGAAGAAACAGTGCCAAAGTACCTCCGCGATACTGTGAATAAATTAAAACATGACCGTGGCTAAATGATTGCATGTCAGACGAAGAATGGAAGATATGCGGGTATCGATTCGATTTCGCAATATCATCTCTGATCTCAAATCGTCAGTGGATACGATCCGACATCGATCGACACAGCAATAATATATTGATGACTGACAGGGACGACCGGAATGGCGGTTCCATTCAATTATCGATGCTTTAATAGTCGGGTCCCTCTTACCGTTTTAACGATGCTGTTTGCCTCGCGTGCCTGTAACTCGAAGGGATTTTCTTCTGCGATACCGCGACGCTTTCGTGACGCCGAATTAAGTCTCAACGCGGCGTACTTCGTCCCTGTTCGTGCAAGAAAAACCCGTTAAATTGTCGAAAATTATACCGTTCCACTCGCAAACGTTCGTCGATCGGTTTTTAAGAAGCGGTTCATACGATTTTTACGGTTTTTAAATAAAATAATAAGGCGGGTTGTTGTGACGCTGAAAGATCGTGGGAAACAAATTTTCATTTAAAAATTACCAACATTAACTTAAAAATATCGATATGAAATAGTTATTTTCTTTCTATATTTAAAAAAAAAGATAAACATTTTCCACATATTGCTACTGATGGAACAAGCTTCTAATATACTTTTGATAATCATCTTAATTTAATCGCGAAGGAATAGAGCGTGAAGGAGTTAAGAAAAGGAACTGTGACCGAACAGGTTTTGATCAAAGGCATCGCGACTAATCTAGGAAAATTCATCTAATCTAATGGAATGTAGAAGATTTAAGACAAGCGTGTCCATCGTATCCTCTCTTGATGGGCATATTATCAAACGTATTATCTCACCATTTATCTAAAATTCCTCTATTACGCTAGGAATCAACACACCTATAAGAGGATTTAATAGAGAACCATATATATTCATTTATTTAAATAAGAAACCTAATAGAAAACTATAATCATTATTTAAATAATGAATATAACGCTCTATTAATCAAACTCGCCATATGATAATTTGATTAAAATATATCTAGTAATGTAATTAATGCAATATAGATGTCACAATATTGCGATGAATTTCAAAATTAAATTTCAAAAATGTAACATTCGAATCCTAAGAGGATTAACGCGATTTATCATAAAATCTGCATATTGATTGCACGTATTAGGGCAGAGTTGTTAAGGTGACGTTTCTCGAAATAATATCATGTCAGAAGAGACTTGGTCAATAAGATAAATTGAAATTCTTTTACCGCGAACTGATCCCTCGCAGGCTCTTAATTTTGAAATCGACGAGTTCACAGGAGAGAACACGACAGCGCACATTATCTCTTTGGGAGATCTGCATGAGAATGTTACATTGCTCGTCACGTTGGCGCGTATTCGTATCGGCGTATTTGCGTAATAACGCGCGGGATACACGACACGTAATTACCGGAGTTATGGCATTCCTTGCATCGTTGCACGCGCAATTTCGTCCGTGTTACGCCCTCGGCATATACTACGGTGAACATCTTTATTTATGTCGCAGGTATTTTTTTCTTTTAATAAAAAGAAAAACATAGAGTATGAAGAAAATATATGAAACATGAAAACAGGAGAGATAAGGATTGGCCCAGATCTAATACCAACGTTTCTGATAAGTCTGAGGTGATGGTTGAAAAATGGATTATTGAATAAAGTTTTTTTATGTGGAACTACTAACTGAAAATTTAACTCAAATACTTTAATAATCTATTTTGTAACACCGTGAGACATGTCTCTGAGAAATGTTGATATTAAATCTGACAACTCTATATATAGGAGAGCAGAATTTTCTAGCGAATAAGCGAACGATATTTTCGAGTCATATTTTTCTTATTTTAATGCATAAGAAAAGGAGATCTGTCAAACAAAACAGACAAACAGAAGGAACGGACAGGCGGATAAGTGCGCGGACGACGTAACTTGCGTGAGCGAGAGGGAGAAAAATGAAGAGAGGAAGAGAGAGAGAGAGAGAGAGAGAGAGAGAGAGAGAGAAGAGCGCGGGCGCGCTCCGATATTCCCGCGCGTCTGACTCACCTCGTGCCAGCACGTGTTCTACCTGCCCGACGTTTCAAGATCTCCTCTCCCGCACCCCGGACCACCGCGAGCGCGCGCGCGCGCATACAGACACGCGCAAAGGTATACTCGATGGGGCCCATATCCCTGGAGTATCTCGTTCCTGCTTACCAGAGAGAAGATCACCACCTTCTCTCATCCTCATCTCGCACACTGCCACACCGCTTGGTCTCTCCTCGTTGCACCGGCGAGCGATTCGTCCTCGTCTATCTCATCGGTATTCGAGAGGTTTGCTCGGGGCTCGTGGGAAAATGAGGCAGGTGGTAGTTAGATCTCAGAGTCCAGGAACGAGAGAGTACGCCTGCTTCTTCTCTCCTTCATTCGTCCGGTCGATCCGTCCGTCCGTCCGTCCGTCCGCCCGCTCGGCAGCATCCATTCATTCGTGCGGGTATATTAATGCGCGCGTGTGTCGGGCGCGTGTGTATATATGCGTGCACGCGCGGATAGCGGCGCGCCGCGGTGCCCGCAGGCCGCGTCGCGGCCGAGGCAGGTACATAATTTTTGTCCGATGACCGAGGTAGAGGACCAATTAACGGATGCCCCTTAACGAGAGCTTCCGGCACGATTAAAAGCGAAATCACGCGAGCTTCGCGCTCAAGCGTGAAACGGCCGTTTTACGCGCCATTCCGCTGCGGTTTCACTGCGCGAGGAAAAGGCGCAACGACGACGAAAGTCGTGAAGTTAGGTGTACTGATAATGTAAAGGGGTCGAGCGTTGTGAAAAAATACAAAACGAGAAACGTGGTATGGATTTACAAATCTCGTATCTCAACGAGATTTGGCCAAATCTGTCATAAAAATCACGAATTATTTTATAAATTAATAACCAGTGATAGATTTTTTCTCCTATATAGAACTGCAATAAAATTAAAATATTTTTTCCAAAACATTGATTATGTATCTTTTAAAATAGTTATTCAATATAAATAGTCGAATTATTAGTTTGAAAAATCTATCTTTTTATTACGCATTACATGTACACGAATAATTGATTATTATTTATATAAATATTATAACTTTTTTTAAACATTCTAATACCACTTTTTTTTAGAAATTAAACCGCTTTGTTATTAATAACTGTTATTAAATAAATTTTGCAAGCATTCTTTTTTGTTGAATATAAACATTTTGATGGATAGTTCTGTCAGCCTAAATTTATTAATTTCACGCCAAAAATTACACATGATATTAATATGATCGTTAATATGATCTGTTAGAGATCTTTATCTCAAGTTATTACAAAACCTCGATTAAAATGCGTGTTCACAAAAAAATAATGATTCACTTTAATGAATTGATGTTTCGAAATATATCACTCAATGCATTCATGATCGGCAGTTCTGCAATTTCCTTACTCCATCCGACATTCGTTTGATCCATATCGTATGAGGAATCGAAATGAGATTAAAAAGGAAGTCCGACTGACAATCTTGTCAGAGGAGGTAGATAATTATGTGTGACGTGCAAAGTTTAGGACCGGCATTCATCGAGCATACATTAAAATTTCCGACCAGTCATCTTATCGATTTCCTTGTAAAGCCCTATCTTAATTTTGAAGAAAATTATGAGAACGATGAGTAAGCTACGTTGGAATTTCGGTATATAAATCTCTGTGGCCTGTCAATCTGAGGATATTAAGATTAGATACACGACTGACTGCACATTGCTAAAAGCTGCGTCATGCAATTTGACGTTCGAGAAAAACTTTCCGTTTTTGTAAATTTTTATGTGTGCGCAAATAAATAATATCACTGACAAAACGAATTATTACATATACGAGTATACAGTTCATTAAAACAAAAAAATGCAAGTTCCTTTGCAAGGACAAAATAAAAGTTCACGCATTATACTTGTAACATTTTTACAATCTTTGATTCAAGTACTCTGGAAATATTACGACATAAATTTAAAATATCTTATTTATTATATATTGTATAAAATAAATATTTTTATAATGTCTTCGTTTCAGTTGACTTCGTTCCTGAATTAACATTAATTCCTCGTTTATTTGTTTAGGAATCATTAACATATCGCGTATTATTTGCGTAATATCGCAATTAAAAAAAATTTTACGATAATATATATTAAATTGCATAAACTATTTTAAAAATATATCTATATAGTACTGTGAAATCACAAAAAATCTATACTAATCCTATTAATTGTCGAAGAGACTTCGCTTCGCGCTATTTCTCTAATGAGAAATACCGTAACATAACAAAGAGAAAAAATAAAATCTGGTTTCTACATATATCTCGGTGTATACATATATTAATGAGATGCATAACGAGATGGTAATGATACGAACTTAGACATTTTGTATCATTAATTGCAGACAGAAATCTTCATGTTGCGAAAAATTAATCTTCTTTTAATAAAAAAAAAAACCACCGACGATTTGTACAACTTGAACGACATATCGCTGTTCGCAAAAAGAGAAAACAATGCAAAAAAAAGACTAAAAAAAATCTTATATCTCTAATTTCCGACTTAACGCTTCTTCTTTTACTTCTCATTAATCACTTAGAAATGACTCGCAAAATAATTAATGTCGAAGTGGGCATATTTCTCTTCGATCTTTAGACTTTTCTCATCGCGAAGTAACAAATCAAAATTATCGGTTTTCTTATGGTATTTATAATACAAACAGAATTCGAAGAATAAAAAATGCGAACTTCTGGACATGCTTCGGTCTAAGTATCGCATCGTCTAAAATTTTTGAAAGTTTTCAACGAAATTGATCGTTTGGATTCTTGAAAAGAAAGTTATGTAAGTTAGGAGGATAATGAACTTAGACGAAAAGAGGAAGCAAAAGTATACTAGTATTTTAATAATCAGGCATTATATAATCTCAAGGAGAGATTGAAAGCGCAAAATTCATCAACCAGTAGGAACAATTTCAAAAATTTCCTATACAATTATCCAATTACAAAAATTTTTTTAATTGCAGGTATCGCATAAAAATTATAGAATTCACGATTTCATCCAACCTAATATTTAAATAAAAAATTCTAAAATATAATGTAAATCAGAATTTCTAATAAGATACAGAATTTCGAATTCTGGACAGTAAATCCAACAGGAAAAATTAAACTTACAAAATCATTTAAGTAATGTACTATTACAAAAAAAATAAAGAAAGAATCAATTTAAAAAAAAAAACGAAAATTAAGTAATTAAAATTAAAAATATTAACGTGAAAACGTGAATAATAATAGTAAAAACAGCACTGACGTAAATTGCGGATTTAATATGAAATTATTAAGTAAAAAGCGTGCATTACGTGTGCATCAACACGTCCATTACTATATGCTTATAATGCACGCCACACGTTCTACTATTATCATCAACGAGCGTCCGGCCGCTTGATACGCCATCCGTTCCGTGTCGTTAATCGCAAAAAGTATTCCGTCAGTTAAGGATCGTTTGCTAATCGAGAACTACCCTCGTGCAATCGCGCGCACTGCCATTTTGCACGGTTGGGGCCCCGTAGGCGCGGGGTCGTCGAGGAGACCTTTAATTTTCACTGTCTCAGGACCCGTGCTCGACACAATGGGGGCCCAAGGTGTGCCCCATCTTTCTCCCGTCTCGGTGTCCTCTCCTTTTCGAGCGCAGGCCGGCTGCGTGCTATACGCGTGGGAAAGCCGAGCACGTGCGCAATCTTAGGGCCCGAGACTGCCCACAAAGGACGCCTTTGGGCCCCTTTCGCTCCAACAAACGATCGACTGAGAATCTGATTGTGAGACTTCTTAAATCGATTTCGAGCCGCATAGATAAAAAAGTTTTTTCGTGCCTTTCGCTGTATCTTTCAATTCATTTACAATTGCATATTAAATTGGAAAGTAGGATAGTATATAACAAATATAACAGAGACTCTATCTAAATAATTACCTAAATAATTATAAAATATATTGGCATACGAAGATACTTTCTTAGTCAACATCAATTAAAACATGACATCAATGTCATAATTTCGCACTCAACAATGTAATTGTTATGTAACACTGTATGTATGTGTTATATTTATATTGTTGAGTGTGAAATTATGATGTTGAGTTACTTTCAGGTTACTTGGTGGCGACTGGATTATTAATTTATAAATCCGAAACTCTGTGTGTGTGTGTGTGTGTGTGTGTGTGTGAGAGTCGTCAATATGTACAAAATTTAGAAATTGCTCACGCACTGTATCGCGACTTAATTCTCAATAGAATTGATCAGACAGCATGATCGTTGAAACACCAAATAACAGTCTATAAATCGCTTGAACATCGATTGTCCGGCACGTGGACGGTGTTAGCGTTGTTCATTACCCGACGATTTAGTGCACGTGTCAGAAACGTCTGCCCGTGAAGTTTCTCGACACATAATCTTCTATTCGTTCGATACGATCAAATCCATCTTTAAAGGCTTGGAAACTTTATCTAGAGTTCGTCTATACGTATGCAATAAATTACACCGGCATATGCAAACAATAAACTCTGAGTTCAATCTTCAGACTAGCTAGAGGCTACTCCAATTTTGCAATGGAGAACGGGTTATGCCACGAGTCACGAACCCCGCGAAAGGTCGAAGGTCACGAGAAGTCGGTCAATTCTGGTTCTACCGGATACAGTCGGGATGCCGTGAAAGGCCGCGCGTACGGAAGTAACGCCGGCGTGTGCCGGCATTGTAAGCACGTGCCATGCAGTGTTCGGGCAATATATTGTTAAAAAAAGAAGTAATCGGGGTGGGGAAGAGGTCATTTAAATAGGGCGAAGTGCACGGCAGCAGCACGACGAACGTACACGTGGCACCAGGTGAATCCTGACGCTCCCGTGAGAATGTTCCACTCTCACTCCTTCCTCTTTTCCTTTTTCTCACCGCGGTTCTTATGTATCTTCATGGTTACTTTACTCACGCAGTAGGTCAGAAGGTCGTTCGTGTTATGTCGCATTAACTGTGCGCATACGGCGAAATATGACTCTATAGTCGACAAAGAGCTCAGAAATTAATTGAGTATAAATCTCGTTTCGGTCGGCTTCTCACGATAACTTAGAATCTGGCACCTCTCGTAGTCTTCTAAGTTTGCCTTAATAGATTACGTTTCACTATAAATCACGATTCATCGTGTTGCTACATTAATAGAATTGATAAGTACTGACTGTATTATATTCCTGTGATAACCACATTTACATTTTCAAAAAAAATAAAAAATAAAAAGTGAGGCATATAACTTCGATAATAATGATACCTATTAAAGTCAATGTGTTCTTACAACGCGATTTATTATCTATCTCAATTTATGAAAATTATAAACCTATCCGCTCTTTATAAAATGACTAATTCAATTGCTACCTTGTCATCCGAAATGAGCCCTTGTTATTTCTCGTCAAGCGCAGCGAAATGAAACCATCGAGGACAAATAAGGGAAATTCTCACGAGTGCTATTTAATTAATTATTGCCAAACGTCGCTGTTAGTGTCCCCGATGTTGACCTTTACCTTCGACTTCCTCGGAGTACTACACGTGAGCGAGTCGACGCGTGCGAACTGGCATTACGAAGGGTGGTTGATATCCCGAGGATATATAAGGGAAGGCAGGGCCTCGGGGTGAGAGATCACGATTTCATTGGCACGAGCCAAACGACTCGCGACATATGTTCACGAACAGCTGATGTACTTACTAATAAGTCTCTTTCTCTATCTCGCCAAGCACGCGATCGCACGACCCCGCACGCGTGTGTGCACCACCGCGATGTAAGAGAACCTGGGAAAGTAAAAACCCCGCGAAGAGTGTGAGAAAATTCGTGCGCCGCCGCATCTGTCGGCGCTACACAAGTTGCCGCAACGACGGGAACTTGTCGGAACGCCGTTGCATCACGTGTGCTAATAATCGATTCTGCTGCCGCCACGACCATGTTATTATCAGTCATGATTAACATACATGAGACCCGCTTTGACGTCAAGAAGTTCATCATAACATTTTTTAACAGTTTTTTTTATTGCGACTTCAAGGTCCGAAATAATTATCGAATATTTTTTGAAAACGAAATGTCATCTCGTGTGCAAATTCCAAAGTGCTAAAACCATTTAATTTATATCCTCTTCTTTAAGTTAAGAAGTCAGACGGCTAAATTAATTTATAAAAAGTTGATTACTGTTATAAATAAAGATGGTCTGTTTAATAAATTACAGCTTTCTAACAGGACTGTAGTTTTTATTTCGATATTCTTGTGTACTTTTTAATATCTGAGAATAATCGTCTATAACTTGTTCATTGATTTCTAGTCAATCCTTCCTTTCGTTCACTGTATTAGCTTTGCGTGCCACGTGTTAAGCACGTGCGAAGGGCGCCGGAAGCGGACATGAAATCAATTCTATATTGTTCGTCGACACACTCGAGATATGAATAAGTGCTCGTATCTTGTAAAAACGACTTACAATGAAATACAATAAGAAAATGATTGATAAACTGTCGAAACATGAAGCATTGTATTAAGACTACTCTTTGAAATGTGTCACTGTAATGGTCGCTAGTCATGTAAGCATAACATATCTAAAATACGCGGATCTAATTGAGTAATTGCTAGGATAGGACAAATTAAAGAATATTTATTCAATTATAAGGAATTAATCATGTATCTTGTATTTCTAGCATAAGTTTGAATAATAAACGGTTTTCTCCCCTACTGTATTAAAAAATATAAAATATGCAATATATAGCATATACTGATAAAAAAGTTTATTTGTCTGAATTAATTTATTAATTTATTATTATTTAATTCATCTTCATTTCTTTCGATAAAGAACGTATTGCCAAACATATTATATTTGACTTAAATATATGCATTCCTCGATGAACAATTAATTTAATCAAATAAACAATTTTTTTCTCAGTGTATATAAAGAGAGAAAAACAAGAGTATTGTAAATAAAGCTATTTATTAATGCTCTCAGCTAAAACTAAATAATCTTTAGAATTAGATCATCAGAAAATCTTCATAATAAATATTAGATACCTCAGTTTATAATAATAATAATCCGCAACTAGCGCTTTAGGTTTTTTCAAAGCCGTACTTTCTAAAGTTTTATAGTTTTGTATTTTTAAATACAAATCTCTTATTTAACATTCGTATGTTGATATATTTTTATCTTTCGAATTTATCTGTGAATTATAGCAGGAGGTACAGAACATCAAAATGTTATGGCATCGTGAAAATGATAGTGAAATGGCTCGCTTACTATTCAACTTTCGACTAATTCGTTATTAAATTCCGCGATTTCAATCTCGACAAATGACGTAATAGGCATTATACGTGTAGAAAGTGCATTTGAACGTGCAAGCACTACGTAGCAACGGAACATTAGGCAAAACTTCCGATTACGACATGCTAACTGTTTCGATGTAACTTTGCATGTCTGCATGATGTTTCATGTAATCACATACGATTTAGATATTAGAATACGAATATATGCAGATATTATTAAATATCTATAGACATTTTCTAACGATAAGTAATTCAATAAGTATGTACAAGTAAGTTTAATAGCTCTTTTGATAATACATGAGTGATTAAAATAAAATTTCATTCTACAATTTCGATTGTTTTAAATATTCATTATCAAAGCAATAATACAATGGAAATTTGCATCTAGTTTGTTTAATATTTACATTTTTTGTTATTCATTTGACATGTTAAAAAAATGTCAAATGAATGTCAAATAAATAACAGAAAATATGGAAATCAAGACAGAGTATCGTTATGCTATTCTCAAGTATCACAAGCTATTCTCGGAAATTGTATTCGGTCCGCTTTCACTGCACGCCCGGCTTTCGTGGTTACATCTACATCATGACGTATTTCAGACACTTAAGTCCTGGTAACATCACGCTAATTAGGTCCCACGAGATCGCACGGGGACGAAGAGATCCGATCGAAGTAACGGAGTAAGCGAACGAAACAGGAAACGAGTTACGAGAAGCGTTATATCTTGCAGATCAGATTCTATCAAAGTACCACCACTCGTTAACGACACGTGCAATTGGCTGATACACGAAGGAGAGTATATTGAGAAAGAAAATAGAATAGGAAGAGGAAAGCGTTTAGAAGATTAAGAAGCAAAACAGAGAAAGAAAAAAAGAAGCAGAAGCAGGATACCTTGTAAAAGTCATGGTAGCAAGAAGAGATGTAGCAGCAAAAGGAAGAAAAAATCAAAATGATGACGGAGTGGACAAGGTAGAAAAGGAGAGACTGCTTGGGTCGCAGGAACATGAGGTGAAGGCAAGAGAAGTTCGAAACGAGCGTGCGTAATTATTCGGTGCGAACGACGTTTAAGTATCCGAGCTCCGACCGCGAAATAAGCGAAGTGGCTGGTCGAGAATAGGAAGATGGAGAATGTAGAGGAAAAACGAGCGGACGAAGGGCGAAGAAAAGGAGCGAACACAAGGCACAGTAAAAACAGGAGGAAGAGGAATAGGAGGAGCAGAAAAAGGGTCGCATAGGATATAATTTAGCCAGTGGCTTGCCGAAATTAGTATCTCAAAGTGGAAACGTGTCCTCGCGCGCGCGTCCAAAATACTTGTTTCGATGATCCAACGCTGGAGGACGAATTTTATGAGCATTCTCGCAAAATTAATCTCTTCAGAGTCTGTGTACATTGTGATGTACATTAAATTTGAAGATATTATCCGTTGAAATTATTTAGTTCTATCGACATTATCTGAGATCAAATGTACATAATAAATGTTGGAAAATAAAGTCAAAATTAAAAAAAAAATGATTATGTTACTGATTATGTCAGTAAAGTAAATTAATTAATGAAAAACTTTTTTGTATTATACTTATTGTTAGTATTGCTTTCTGGCCGATTTTTTTTTAATTTTTCTTTGCAAGAGAAGTATATATATATATATATTATATATATATATATCTTAAATATTTGAAAAGAATTAATTTTTTAGTATATAAATTATTTATTAAAGCGCCTTGAATTAAACTTAAAAAAAAAAAAAAATTGTCTCCATGATTCCATTAAAATCAGATCTGAAGGGGTTAAGAAAGTTCACTTTTTCGGCCGATTTTCATCGTCGACGATAGATTACACGGATAGCACGAATGAAGGGATTTCTCCCGCCTTGTTGTTGAGTGAGAGTAACGTTTTGAATATCCGAGCGTGGTTGACTTTTTGCTCCTTAACTCTTTGTAATTATTATCCATGTACCCGATAATTACGCGTAATCGAGGCCTCAGTGAAATACCGCGGTACGCTTCACTGCCTGAGAAATTCACGGACAGCGTAATAACAATAAAGTTTCGAAGCGAAAGCAAAGAGACTTGATTTTTTACGTTCGAACTTGGAGTTGTAATTCTCTTGTTTCGTTGCTAAAATTATGTACTTTGTGATTGTCTGAACTTGAGATATCAATCACTTTCATAGTAGACACAATAAAGTTAAAATTACTAATTTTTATTTAAATGGACGTTCTTCGTATAATTACTTTATATTAATCCCTAAAAAACTGCGATAGCGAATTGAATCTAGCAATAAACGCAACATTGTCATATTATATTAACAACAGATGAATGTTAGAACTCTTTTAGATCAAAAGTCAATTTAAAAATAGCAATCTTTGCATCAATTAAAAAAATTAATGTCGTAGAACAAGGAGCATAAAAATAATTATTTCCCAACCGGGAAATAATTACTATTATGCTCCTAATAATCGGTAAAATAAAGCGTAACAAACGGATTATTAAAGATCTAATTCGTTCTTCGAATCCCATTCACTCGTCGATGCGGAACGCGCGTGCTACTCGGAAACGAAAACAGAAAATCGGCGATGGAGCAAGATTAATTAATCGCGTCTCGCTCTGTTACACGACCAAGTCTGTAACGATCGATTTGTCATACCGCTTGACACCAACGAGCTTTATCGAGCTCGTCCGCGATTTCCCTTTCCCCTCTGCGTTAATACGCGTAAAACGATCGATCAATCGCGCCACCGATGGCCGCGATATCATTCCGCGGCGTTGACCGGATCGGATGGCTATGGAATATGCACACGTACACACATAGAGAGAGAGACACACGGCACACGATTTAACATCGTGTAGCCAGTGGGATTGTAATCACGCGCCGGAGTTGCGCCGGACTTGTGCCCAGCACGCTCCTCGATCGGCCGAAGCGGGAGAACCAGAAGCGAGGAGGGACAGAGAGAAAAGAAACTACGAGGAAGAGGGAGACGCGGAATCACGATAAGAAAGATCCAGCACGAGCATGGAAGCTGCGGCTGCGATGGAAGAAGCTACACCTTACAGGTGGGACAAAGATGGCTCCTCTATTTTACCCTGAAGCAAGTAGGAGGAGGAGGAGGAGGAGGAGGACGTTGGTCGAGATCTAGTCCTTCCGTATGAGCGCTCGTAGAAATACGCGCCAATGAGCGATAGAGAGAAACAGACAGGGCAGAACGGTGGAGAGAACGAGAGAGGAGCGAAAGATAGATGGATAGAAAGAGAAAGAAGGAGAACGACGATTACGAACCGCGCATACCATGGCACGACCACTCGTCGACGATCAGCCGAGGTAGAGAGCATCGACTCCGCGCCACGGCTATAGGTGCAACAAGGACGCAGGAACGGTGACGATGGCTTGGTGTGGGCGCGTGTCTGGCAGCTGCCGCTTACAGGTGGTGTGCTTGCTTGGGAACCAACCTCTACGGACCGTTCCCACGGAAGGCCTGTCCCCCACTACGCGGTCCCATACCCGTCCCCTCACTCCGTCCACATGGGGGCCCTTGCCTATATAAGTCGAAGCCTCGCCCGATCACGGCTACAATCACGCTCTGTTCGTGTTCACTCAAAGGTCGAGCTGGAGACCAACGTGTTATCCAGATACACGCACATTTCCTTCCGCCAACCGCAGTGACTCGTAATCGTAGCGACGATTAGAGTTCGACGAACCGGTGTGATAGCACGAGAAGGTCGCGTTCGCGATAAGCCAATATACAGTTATCAAGTGAAGTTTTGATTGTGCCGCAAGAAAAAAAGGATTAATCATGCAGATGCACGAGCAGATCATCATAGCCGATGGGCAGGAACAGCCGATCTCCAGGACATATCAGTATCGAAAGGTAGGTGTCATCATCTTGACATTTCAATCAAACAATCGCTCTAATCGTCACGTGAACTTTAAGTTAACTTGTAACTTTGTTATTTCCTTTAACAATAAATTCGAATTGATTTTTGACATTATTCTTTCACAAAACAAAAGATTCTCAAAAAGTTTTTCTCTAAACGTCGAGTGCGACATTGATCTATAGCGATTCGTTCGTTTCGATTCGCAGGTGATGAAACCGATGTTGGAACGCAAACGTCGAGCGCGTATCAATCGCTGCTTGGACGAGTTGAAGGATCTGATGGTGACCGCGCTGGCCGGCGACGGTGAGAACGTAGCGAAGTTGGAGAAGGCAGATATTCTGGAATTGACGGTGCGTCACTTGCACAAGCTCCAACGTCAACAACGTCTCTCGGCGAATCCAGTGATCGACGCAGACCGTTTCCGTGCCGGCTACACGCACTGTGCGAACGAAGTCAGTCGCTGCTTAGCGGCCACTCCTGGCGTTGACGTTGCCCTTGGTACCAAGCTGATGACACATCTCGGACACAAGCTCAACTCCATGGACAAGACCGGTCCGTTGACCATCCACGTGACCGCGCCACAGTCCTCGCCATCACCCACCAGCGAACTCAGCGCCGACGAGTATCCGATGCCGTTGACGCCAGCGTCCAGCCAACCATCCCCGGTGCGAACCGACATCGATGCCGTCTCCCAGAGCCATCAGGGTCTCCTGCAGGTGGCTAAGCCGAACGAACCTATCTGGCGGCCCTGGTAAACTTCCGCCTTGACACGGCAAACTCGCCGAAGTTTCCGAGTAAACCGGCGAAAAAAAGATCTCGAATCCGAAGGATTCACAAACTATCGACGCCGGTGTTGCAATTTCTCTGTGATCTGAACGGAACGGACATCGCAAGGAGGAAAGAGCGAAAAGTCTACCCCTACAAAGATCACCTAGACTTAAGGGGAGTTTCACTTGCTCAAAGGCAGTCGGACCGAAACGGAAGTACCAAGGCGAACGTCATGTCTCCAATGACGTTCTGCCACCAACAATTTCGATAACGTTCCGCAAGAGTCGGACAACACTGGGATCTCGATACGTAGTTTTATTCGCGGCCGCACGCGGCTGAAGCTTTAATTTACTCGACAGTTAGATGTTTTCTATTGTTTATTTCATACTTTTATCGAGGATGTTTTTTTCTTTTTATTTTCTCGCCGTAATGTTATTATACAAGTCTCACTACCGGTCAAGAGCATCAAATGTGGGACGATAACGAATGACCTTACGAGGCGGCGATTACGATGATTCCGCAAAACGCGCGTCCATTTAGTATCTCGCGTGGCGCAAATATATGTATAAAAATGACCGAGCGGAAGATCTTGTGATAGAAAAACGTGTACCTGTGATATTTACTGTAGTAGGCGTAGAGATGATAGATTTTTAATAAACATGTTTCATATCAGCAATACATACTTAAGTGATTTTGTGCAACCCACCCGATAATATATGTATAGATTAACATAAGTTTTAAGATCTTTAAATTTCTAGAGATAATACAGAGTTATCTATTCCTTTTTTACGAATAGCGTGTCAATTTTCTATTAATATACGTAACATAAAACAAAATTATACTGTTAATTTAAATTTAAATTTATTACATATTATGAAAATATTTAAAACATTACTTTGGCTTGTTAAAATGCGAGAGTCATTAAGTTTCAAGATTTTACACTTTATATTAAAAAACAAAAAAAACATTTTTATCATCGATTCGTTAATTGGCTAAATAAATCTTTAGATAAAATGTAAAAAAAAATATGTATGCTCTTGAGAATACTTGATTTGAATATCGATATTCCAGAGAGAATTAAATTACAAATTAAGAAAGTATTAAAAATACTCGATTTAAAAACAGGTATTTCAGAGAAAATTAAATTACAAATAATTAAAAAAGGTTTGAGCATTCGCCACACACTAGATATCATTAGTGAATTTAAATCATATATTAAATATATAATATTTCTTACAAATTGATTAGATAGACATATCATTACAAACAATAAACATTTAAATTACAAATCAAGATTAATCAAATTAATTAAGAATGCACTCACCCTAATACAGCTTCCAAGAATCCCTGCAGCTCATTCCTTCTTCCCTACCACTTTTACCTGAAAACACATCAAGAGTATTAGTGTTGTCGCTATAAAAGACATAGATTGGAAATTATAGAGTACAGTGTTTTGTCTAGTTCACATAATTTGGTGCAAATATTTGAGCGCCACACAGAAGTCTCGTATTATTTAATTTTTTACCATCAAGCATAATGTGATCAAGCACAATCTTGACGATTTTTCGAAAAAAATATTGTCCTCTACGATATGTATATTTTTTAATTTCTCAATGCGTTACAATCGAAGCGAAAACGCGCCGAATGCGAAGATGCGACATTGCCCACGCCTCATTTTCTCGATATCACTTGGATTTGTATCTAATTAATTCTATTGACCTCACTTTGGCGCGCCACGTGGCGACACTACGATATAAATAGTTTTCCGGTGCGAAAGGGTTAATCGGATCGAATGTAGTCTATTGTTTCGCGGCACGCTCTACTAAGCGTCTCGCGACATTTAAAATTTATCGTTATCGGCCCTCGAAATTTGTATACAAAGACAAGTTTATAATACCGTAAAAAGTTAAATCTGGTCGCAGACATGGAAAATAATCGCGCAGCATGTTGCATTAATTAATTTGTAGATACTGTCATGTTTTCATAAAAGTAACTAAACAAATATTTAAAATAATTACGTCGAAAGTGATACCAAATATATTGATTATACATAAATTTACGTTAAATTATTTCCATACAAAAACAGTAATAAAATGTATGATTGTTCATATAAATTAGTCAAGTAATAAAAGATATAAATTTTTAACGATTTTTTAGAGGAAGATATCCCGCGCAAATTTCAAAATATCATATAAAATAACTCACGTAAAAATATTTCTGTTCGAATTACTTATACTAAAAAAATATGTTATATCAATATTCTAATTAAAAACACCTTCATTAATGGCATTATTAATGAAACAAATACAATTTTATTAAAACAAGAGTACGATGTATTTGTTCCATTAATATAATGGAACATAAATATTAAATTAATAAAATTATTTTAAAACAAGGCTGTCAATATAACATCAATTTTTTTTAGTATACACAATAAACTTTAATTTAAACGAACTTTTCTCTCGCATATGAAACTATCCATTTAAATCGGGCCGCAATCGCGATTCGGAGTCTGAAATCCAATCATGGTATTCAAAACTTCCGTGCGATACGGCGATCAATCCCACTCGTATCAACAGAAGCCTCGAACTTGTGTGATTCGGCCTGATAACGTAACATGCAATTGCACTCTTTCTCAACCAACTCGACCTTTCCATACGTGTCTGCGAACTACTGGATGCCATACATTTTACGAAGGCGCCAAGGTTTTGAACACTTTATCGATTCCTTTTGACGCGACTCGAGTGCAACCCGACGCGATTCCACCGTCGATATTTTATCGATTTCGCCCCATCACCTGGCGCAACGACCTCCGCACGTCCACACGCCATTGCGCGCGCGCGCCAAAATTCGCGCGCGTATCCCGGAAGCGGGCCGCGCGAAGCAAAACAAACTGATCGAGTGGCGAAGCGGGAATCGCCGCGGCGATTCCCAACGATACACGACGCGATCGGGTGAAAACTTATCGCGCTAATCCCGCTCGAAATTCCGAATTTCAGAAAACGGGATCACTAGCTCTTCCACGTCGACGGTGGCCACGTCGCGTCGCCGTTACTACCCGGCGAGTAACCGATGTTCCAGTCGCTTCGAGACGGATTATCACCATACGCGATTTAGGTTAGCGTCGCCGGGAACGAATGCACGTCCGACAGTGTCGGACCGACACTCGATCGCCGCCATTAATTCGCGAATTCGCGCGCGCCGGAACTCCCGCCGAAACGTTTACGCGCGGAACGCGTCTCAGCGCGATCCCTTGGCGTCCGTTATCACGGGAATATGCAGCCAAGGTCACGCACCGATCCTGAGGGATTTACGTTACGGCCGAAGTATCGGCTCCGACTCACGTGTCGGCGTCGCGTAAACAGCTTCGCATCGCGACGCAAACTTGCCGGTATGTATGCGTTCGAACGTACCCCAGACGTCCCTCGGGAACACCGTCGGCGTCGATGATACCGCAGCCGCACGGGGAAAAGCGGAAAAAACACTCGACCACTACGATATTATACTCACTTTCCCGATACCCGAACCGCCACTCAGCTGTAGCACGTGCTGTCACCACAGGTGCACGATCACGCTTCGCCGTCATCTTGCGGCAAGTTTAGGAAACGTTACGCGACGCGACGTCGGTAATGTCGGTATCGTAGCGAACGACGATTCGCTCGGATGATAAATGACTGGAATTCGCGAGACGACTTTTGCCTGTTTCTCAGGCTCATTTCTATCAATGTATTGTAGATTTAATCTCGGTTCAATTTACTTCTCATTTTTTTCTAATTCTTAGAACTAAAAAAAGATCAAGAGTAAGTTGAACAGATTAAAGTTAATCTACATTAGTACACTGAAAAAAAATATAGTCAATTTTAATAAATATTTAGTTGAATAATATATAATATATATATATATACACACATGCCAACTAAATATTTATTAAATATAAAGATGTATTTATTTGATACAAGAAATGTTAATTTGATTTAACAATTATTTTTTTTACTAAACAAATATTTATTTACTGTAAGTAAATATTTAGTTGGCAGTATATATATATTGAACTAAATATTTATTAAAATTGACTATATTTTTTTCTCAGTGTAGAAACGAGCCCCAGTGTAGTTCAATTTTAATATCGGTTTAACTAATTCATCTTTTTCTAGCTCTAGAATTAAAAAGAAGGTAAAGAATAAATTAAACTGAGACCAAAATTAATCTACACTGATAGAAATAGAGGCCTGGATCCACTAATGTAAGATGTATTAACTTTCTCGGTTCAGTAATTCGATTTACTCTTTATCTTTTTCTAATTCTTAGAATTAGAAATCTTAGAATTAAAAGAAGATAAAGAGTAAATTGAACCAAGATTAAAGTTAATCTTACATTGGTGAAATCAAACCTTAGAAAAATCTGAGATCGGTATTGGATACAGTCAAGATTTCAAGGAATCAATAAGGTAAATATACTTTATGTTATGCATTATCATGGCAACGTTATCTACATCATTATCGCTAATAAATACATACGTATTATTTTCGACATATGAAGATAAATAGAAATAATATACAAATACATAGAGACATAAATTGCTTTCCATTTTCACGCAATATTTTATACTCACGATCAGATAATGACGTCATTACTTGTTTACTTTGTTAACGTTATCATATAACAACACAGGTTTATAACTTCATTTAAAGCCTGACGTGTTCCACGTGCTGTTTATAGCGTTCTTAGAATTATTTCATCCTTGTTTATCAAATGTTAAACTAAGAGAAGTGATGCTCATAAACGCTGTGAACGCCAAATAGAACGCACCTTTAATATGAGTTACTCACTTTGAGTAAAGCACACAATCTTGAACTTATAGATAAAAACTTATTGTCAGTTGAATCTCACTTGTCAGAATGAAAAGGAATATATACGTCCAACTAAATTATGACGTCACAAATGAAAATTATTTAAGTTTTAATGTAAATGGAAAGCAACTATAAAGTTCATAAAATATCTAAAAGATATGATAATATATTATTATTTATTAATTTCTTATTCTAGGCATAAATGTATAAAAGGGTTCAAGTAAAAATATAAGAATAAGTAAATATAAGAATTGTAATTAAATTAATTAATTAGATTACTTAGATTTGTAAACAGTTACTGTATATAGTCAGTTTGAATTTTTTCGTAAGTAATAAATATGAATGAATTATGCTAGTGATTCTATTTCTAGAATATATTAAATAGTGATATGAAAAAAATGTCATTTTTCATACACATAGTTACTAGAAGTATTGATTTTAAGTAATAGATTTTATTCGGTTCTTTTAAGCCGCATCGATCGCTTTTATTTGGTTTCTATGTCAACCATTCGTGCTGTGTGAAGATAGCCTGTATTCAGCAGCTTTTCGGCAGAAATTCAAGCTACTTATACTGAACAACTTTGCTTTGTGCCGATTAATTATAATTTTGCCTTTCTAAAATGGTGCGGAAAAGACTACATCAACCGGAAATGCGCACGACGTATCTCTTGAAACCCGGCCAGACGCTCAAGAATACCAAAGTAAGTGTTTTTATTTATTCTCACTCTCAAACACGTTGAGTTCATAAAGACTGAATTTCTCCTGTGTCTAATATTACTGAAAATTTAACCGCGCTTTCACAGGGGTCTGAAAAAACTCGAGCGTTAGTAGTAGCGAAAGACACCTTTCAGCGTTTTGTGGATTATACTACAGAAGAGGATAGAATAGCAGCACAGCAAGAAAAGGAAGCTGCAAAAATAGCAGCGTTGAAAAAAGCGACTTATGAAAAAAGTAAAACATGGGACAGCACAATAGAAGTATGCTTGACCTATTCTCGATTCAAAATTATTACGATTAAATACAAAGAATATTTTACTTCTAAATTTTGAAATTGTATATATTACTTTTTTAATGCAAGAAATAAAAGTATATTTTAAATCTTCGCAATCAACATGTACTATAAAATATTTCGAAAGTAAAAGTAAATTTTTAAACAAAACATTTGCGAAAGTTTTAAAAAATTTATTTATAATTTTACTTTGTATCGCAGCGATTGATAATATTGTTAAAATAAAAATGGTTTGATAATAGAATATTAAGGCGAGACAAAGAGAAGAATTATTGTCAAAGAAGCAAAAAGCTGAAGAAAAGAGGAAAGCGTTCGTGAAGGAAATGACAGAGAAAAAGGTGGCGGAGCGTGCAGAAGTGGTGCAGCAAGCAAGGAGATTGCTTCAGCAAAAGAGGCCTTTGTGCCGACAGATTAATCGTGCTCTTCTCGTCTCCGAGGTACTTTCTCACGAAAGGAGTCTTCACGTAATTTCTAAGCCAGACTCACCGTTAATTAAACTCAAAATAGTTTACCATGATTTATATTAGTGTCTCAGGGAGCTGGACGCTCAAGTGGCGTTGCAAAAGACTATTAGAGCAATGGACAAAGAACAAGATGAAAAATATGCTAATTCCATTAAAACAGACATCGCAAAATACAAGGAGCAGAAGAAACAAGAGGTGGAGGAACGAACGAAAAAAACAAAGAATTACAGGATTGCTTTAAAAAAACAGTAAACATTAATTTTAATAGAAATTTAATTTTTTAAAACGTAAGAGTATAATTCTAAATCTTTGTAAGAATATTAATATTTTAGTACAAATTCGATAGATATTAATATTAGATAATACAAATTGAATAAATGTATTATTAGTATCAAAGCCAAAGAAATATATATTTATTTTTTCATTATACTGCTACATGTATTATCAGATTAATTATGTATCAGAATCGAAGAGAACGAAAGAGACAATAAATTAAAAGTAACAGAAGAATTAGAAGCTGAAAAACAGGATCAAATAAACATGACCCAAGATACGCAACTCATGAAAAAGAAAGAGATGCAAGATGTAAGCACCCGATAATTGCTAAACAATATTTTTTACTCCAAAAGGTTTTAACGTATATTCTCTGCATTTATATAGATATTGAACAAAAAGAAGAGACTACAGCGATTTTTCAAGGAAGCGATAGAAGAAAAAAAACGAATTGAACTGGAATTACAGCACAATGAAGAATTAGAGGATCGAGCGTTAGAAGTTTGTAGGGAAGCTAAAGATCGAATACAGAAAATTCAAAAATCATTAGCGTTAAAGAAGAAGGAAGAAAAAGCGCGTCAGATGCAGATTATAGGTACGATGCTTTCAGAAACATAAATTGTATATGCAGAATTCAAACGACCAAAATGGATCATCTATTAACGAATCTTGTTTTAGAGGAGCAATATGTTTCAACCGAGGAAATTCGTGATGCTAAAGAGCGAGAAATCTTGGAAAAAGCAGTTGAAGAGAAAAAAGTAGTCGAGGTGGAAAAGCGAAAAGCACAAAAGGAACGAGAAGAGAAGATGCGCGCTCTCATGGAAGAATACAGGCTTCATGACACGGCAATAAAGACTAAGCAAAGACAAGAGGAGAAGGAGTTGAGAGCTTGGGAGATGATGCAGAGATTTAAAAGAGACGAGTATGACAAACAGACCGACTTGGAAGAACGCAAACAACAATGGCAACAAAAACTAGAATATGGCAATGAATTACAAAAAGATATCGTAAGAATATATTTCTTTAATATAAATTTTATAATAATCAGATGTAAACATTTATCGAGAATAATAATTTTTTTATTATTTCTTTTTACGTAGATTCTATTTGCAATGGGCACTGGCCACTGTTACGTGTAAATGCACGTTACGTTTAAAATAATTTTTACACAAAGTATATTATTTATTTAAAATAGGAACTTTGCATATTTTTCTTTTCCTTATATTGTATAAGTATCGCAATATAAAATACATTGATAAAATAGGTAATTTGATATTAATCATCAGGAAGAGAAACAAATGGACAAAGATCGCGAAAAAGAAGTTCTCGAAGTTGAAGCGACAAAAGCCGCAATTGATAAAGCTAACCAAAGGATTCTACTTTATAGCGACGAAGTTTTAGAAGAATCGAAGGGCGTAAGACCGCTTTATCCAATCGTCAAAGCCATAGAGGTACATTTAAACACTAGTAGTATGAAAATTTGAGAATAATAAAATCATAAATAATTTTAAAAACTCATTTCCCTGTTTGTAGGACATTAAAAAAGAAATGGGGTTAGCTCCAAAGAAAAAACTCGAAGAGTCAATCATCAAAGAAGAAGAGCGGCCGAAGAGAAAATACAGAGCTCGGCGCCGCTGCAATTGCCCGAAACCTGTTGCGGCAGATCAAATATATTATTTACAGTAACTGCTGTTTGCAATAAACAGCGTTAATTTGTAAATCGCCCGACCGCAATTACCACACATCCGTCCAATAATTCAAGATGTCACCCGAGTCATTTTCGCATCACACCGTCAAGTTTCACACTTTTCGACTCACGCAAAAATCGGTAGAAACAAAGTTGTCCACGTCAAGATGACATTTACCAGCAATTTATGAACAAAGAATTCACTAAGTTGTGAAAGTTGGAGCATTCTCACGATTGCTTACTGTAGCGAACACTCGTTATACGTCAAAACATTATATTTCTTTCAGTCCTTTCTCAAAGCATTAAATAAGTTGTCTAAAGCAGGTTTCTCCAGAACACATGTTCGTATCACGTGTGCGTTCAATTAACAGAATACACAAATTAATATGGACATATCGCCATATAACATCATTTCAATAAATATAACATGTATTTAATACGAATTAATGTCTCATGCAAATAATTATAATTATAAAATATTATTTCTCTCATAAGCAATACACAATGTATCAAATTCTATACCAGAATAAATCGATTTTAAAATGACAAGCAATTTATTATCATAGATCTGTTTTCTGTGGCTGAAATAGTGTACACTTTTGAAACTTAAAGTGAGATAGGTGTATGTTTAATATTTATCAAAAGCGAGAAAGGACATGTTTGGATTCCCACCTGCTCCCCGGATGTCATGTCAGCCTTGTTGTTTATTGAACATTAAATAAGGATGACGTGATATCCAAGGAGTCATCCAGGTGAGAATCAGAACATGCCTAAAGAAAGTTTAGTACAGGAACAGAAAACAGGGCCCAGTTTCACAACTCACGGTTAACTATTAACCGAGGTCTAACTTGTTTCTTATCTCTTTCCAATTCTAAAATTGGAAAGAGATAATGAATAAGTTGAACCTCGATTAAGAGTTAACCATGAGTTGTGAAACTGAGCCAGATCAAATATCTTTTTATTTCCTTTATTTATTCACTTAAAATCTAAATAAAGTAATAAATGCAAATAATAATTAACAAGCAACGAAGAAAAGTTGGCACTTTATTCCCCATCACTTTTTATAAATCATTTATAAAAATCGATATTTTACCGTCGTGCTGTGAAGCGTTGCCGGTTGCGTTTTATTTTAACGTGCAATAGGTTAATATTGATAAAATTTGACAATGACATGGCACATATGTTTCGACTTGAAAGGCTTTAAAAGTATTTTATACCATTGTGAGAAATAGAAGCTATTTATTTATTCAACTTGTTTATAAGAATTTATTTCGTCAATTTAAGGTATTAAAAATGTCGAAAAAAGAAGAACCGAAGGAAAAGAAAAAGCAACCTATACCGCCAATAATTAATTTTTTACTGGGTGGTCTTTCCGGGTAATTTTTTTACGAAATGTTGAATTAAAATAGAGTGTTTCAAATATTCGTTTGTATCTTAGAATGGCAGGTACTTGCGTGGTTCACCCGATGGACGTGATCAAAAATAGGATGCAAGTGCATAAAGGGAAAGCATCGATCTTGAATGTAATTAGCACCATATATAGCAAAGAGGGCATTACTACATTTTACAGCGGTTTAACAGCCGGTCTTGTCAGACAAGCAACTTACACGACTGTGCGACTCGGGATTTATAATCAGATGCAAGATTTTTGGAGGTAATCTGACAGCAGCGGCTACAATAAATTTTCAAAAGAGGGGTCCAGAATATTTCCAGACAATATAAATCTTAGAAGAAAGAATAAAATTGGAATGAAATCAGGATGTCTCTTAAACGTTTTCATAACAACTCAGTTTTATCCCTTAAATAATCAAATAATTGAAGTAATTAAAGTCGTCAGAATTAAAAAAAAACTGATTGCATTTTAGACAAAGATACATCGGTCGTCCCAATTTCGCGGTTCTGGCATTTATGGCTGGGACTGCTGGTGCCGTGGGGGCTTTCGTTGGAACACCAGCCGACGTAGCTCTCGTGAGAATGACAACAGATGGCAGATTACCAGTGGGTAATGATAAATTTTTGTACAAGCTAATTAGTGCATTGACTTTCATCAATGTCAAAAGAAACATTTGTTGGAATAAATGTAGCTAATTTAGCTAATGTTCTCTCTGCTTAGAACAGCGAAGAAATTACAAGAACGTGCTTGACGCTTTTATTAGAATTGCTAGAGAAGAAGGAATATTCACTCTTTGGAGAGGAAGTGTGGCCACGATAGGAAGAGCTGTTGTCGTTAACGTATCGCAATTGGCTACTTACAGCCAAGTGAAGCATTTGATTGCGTCACGATGTATAGCTAAACAGTTTTCTATATTACTTTTTAAAATTTATTTCAATGATTCGCGATTTCTTAAATATAAATCAAAAACATTCGTTAATTTTCGAAAATATAAAAATATAATTAAAATCTATAATACTTTATTTATCAAATTCAATAATATTTTTCTATCTACATCTTTTGAATCTTTTTATTAAAAAAAAATTATTCTTTTTACAGTGAATGTTAAAGAAGGCATAGGCTTGCACTTTGGTGCGTCAATGATATCGGGATTTATCACTGCTTTTAACTCTATGCCTTTTGACATTACCAAGACTAGGTTATCAACAATTTTAATACTTTACTTCTTGAAAAAACTAGTCTTTGAACAAATTTAATAAAATTTTCACTGTTCCATAGAATACAAAACATAAAGAGCATTGAGAAACCTCCAGGTATGATCTCAGTTATGATGTCAATAGCGAAAAATGAAGGAATAGGGACTCTTTGGAAAGGTTTTTGGCCAACTTATTGCAGGATCGGTCCGCACACGGTACTAACTCTCGTTATCAACGAGCAACTAATGCGTTTATATAGAATATATGTCAATAAATAATAAAATTATCCGAATAAAAAATTGCGTGTTTTAATATCACATATAATAAAATTTCAGAAAAAAACTTTCATACTTTTTTAAATAACATTCTTACTGATTTAATTATGGTTGCAACACCTTAATCTCAGATTTTATTCCAACTATATCATAGTGTGCGATTAAAGGAAACTAATTAACACTGACATTGGTAAATTTTATTACGATATCGAGCAAAATTTCGAGTACATTTGATGAAGTTGATCAACGCATACCATGGTAATTACCGTATTGGGCGCTGCTCTGGAATAATATGGAAGAAAACCGCGCCATAACAACATTACACCTTCCTTTTTAGCAATATTAACGATCATAGCCAGAACACCAGGTGGTTTCATAGGTTGCCTCCAGTTTTGAATCCTACAAGGATGTGTATCTTAAGACCTCAACTTTGCTTTTGATATCTTGCTGCTTTACCTAGTTTTAGCTGCGTCGATCGGAATCGAAGCGGAACACGTAATTACACTAGACATCATGGCAGCGGTAATTTGCAGTGGTATATCATTTTTAATATATCCTGACATATTTAAAAAATCCATTAAAATTATGGATTAAATAAAATCATTTAAAATCGATCATTGGTTACAATTCTTCTGTTATACCCTTATTAACTATCATATTTATATTCTTAAATATTTTTTCTTATATCAAGAGAGTACAATTATCTTTATGTAAAGTACCCCTTTTGTGAAACAGATATGCTTAGTGTTGAAAATTATAATCACCTGTGTCTTGCAGTAACTTCTTCGCTCTTGTGTATGTACCTAATTGTGCTCCATTTACAATCGCTGCTCTACCCATCGTGGGTACCGCTCCTCTCCATAATCCAAAAAGTCCTTCGGTTTTCCATATGTTAAAGATACCACTAACGGCGTTCCTATATTTTCTTCGCTCTCCTGATATAAATATATTAATTCCCGTGTACGCAATACATTTACAAAGAGTACATCTTTCTTTACATTTTAAATCATTCTGACAAATAAATTTAGGTAAAAAATTTTTAATGGAAATAAGTACCTGGTGGCAAATTTACGTCTGCCACCATGCGAAATAATACTAGATCCGTCTTAATACTAGATCCGTGGGAGTACCGATAAAAGAACCCATCACACCAGCTATCATCCCGAGACTTATCATCGTAACATAATTTAAATAACCGAAATGTTGTCTGAAGAGAAGGAATTTGTAATGAGACATTTTTATAACATAGATTTGTCTAATGTCTAATTTGGTATTCAATGCCAAATATGCACAATATTTAATTCCGCGGATTATAATTAATTTTTAAATGCAACGATTGAATGCAATAACTGACATTACTCCCCGATATCTAGCAATGTGGTATAAATTCCAAGCCTGCTGGTGGTATAGGTTAATTGACGAAGAAGAGCTGCACTCAGCCCTGCATAAAAACCGCAAATTCCGTTCGTGCAAAGTGTACGGAGTACTGCGACACGTAAAGAATCCTGCGACACTTGCATACGTATCTTAATAACATCCATAGGATGTGTCACGATTTGAGCTATTATTCTGTCGAATGGAATAAAATTATCATAAACTTCATGCCAAAATATTTTTTAGATATTTGCCTGTCGAGTAAAGAAGTAACAATTTTATTGTAAAGGGCAATTATATAATATGAATCTTTTTACCCCGACATGCCACCTATTACAAAGTTGATGAATTTCGGCACCTTGGCGTCTTGGATTGGCGCCGACATTTATGTATTCTCTTTTTCTCATGCTAATCTCTCAATCTCTTATAACTAAGTTAATAACTTGTTACTTTTACCAATTTTTTTTTAATTTCAATAAGAATGACAATCTTTAACCTTTATTCCATTTTCATATTTCTGAATGTAGTAACATTATATCATTCTTAAGGCCACAGACTCTTAACTAATTAATTTGTCTAAGGCCGGAATCAGACTACGCATTGAAGAATGAGATTGAAGATCGAAAGATTGAGGTTTGACCAATCAGAACAAGAGGAGCCAGAATTTCTTTGTCCTCATTGGTGAAATTTCAATTTTTTATCTTCAATCTCAATCTTCAATGCATAGTCTGATTCTGGTCTAACTGACTTTATTGTCATTATTGCGGTAAAATATTTTACTTCAATAAATATTCTTATATTTTTGTAAATACATAAAATATTCTTTATTCAATAAATATTTATTAGTATTTAATTAAATATTTAAAATAAATAATTGTAAATATATATGCTACTACTTACAATCTTTCTTACAGATAATTCAATAAAAAATAAACAATTTGACTCACCAGTTACATTCTATCAATTCTCCCTCCGTCCAAAAAATGTTCCACATCTGTTTTGTCCAGGAAATAATGAATATCTGAAAAGAACATTTTATTATACACATATACCATATATATATGTATGTACACACTATTATTGTATTAATTTTTATATTATAATTCATGTTGTGACTGCTTTACAAAATTTTATGCATGAATAAATTATAAATTGTATACTATTGATTATAATATATACTATCGTATATAAATAATATAATCTAATTTTATACAATTTATAATTTATTCATGCATAAAATTTTGTAAAGCAGTCACAACATGAATTATAATATAAATATTAATACAATAATATAATTATATAAAATAATATAAATAATATAATATAATTATTATAGTATATAAGGAGAAAACAGGAAAGAAGGAGCTGTGATTATCAAAGAAAAAAGTAATCATGATTATTACTATCAACTAATTCAGTTAATTCATGCACATTATTTTATAAACTCTTGACCACACAATAATTCTCTTTCTTTCTTTTTCTACTTTTATGCATGTAGTTTTCCTGTAGATCAAAAGTGTAATGATAAAATTGTAATGACTACGATACATTTATAAAATAATACACACGAGTTAAAAAAGAATGTAAACGTCTCCGAAAGACGTCTCCTCGGAGAAGTCCATAGGACGTAGACATCTCTTGGAGAACTCCCTGATAAAAATAAAAATCAGAGCGTAAGTCGAATGTAATGGGAGAGTAACAAAATCGTAAAAAACTTGTAGAAAGCGAAAATTAAAACATCAAAATATAAAAAAACGTAAATGCTTCTTTTACATTTTATTGTTCCAATTTTCGCCTTCTAGAAATTTCGCTTCCATTACTTGTTACTCTTCCATTACATCCGATTTACGCTCCGATTTTTATTTTCATCGGGGCTGAGTTATGTGGTATTTTCACACGCGAATTATGCTCCGATTTTTATTTTTGTCAAGGATCTACATGCGATATAATCATGATTCAAGAACTCGATGTGCTACTAAAGATGCGACTAACAAAAAAAGTGCGTCCATTGCGTTTCGATTTCCTGAAGACGACGTAAAAACTATTTTCGCATACCCACAGTATCGAAATTTGTACACACATACTCACCGAACTACAAGACGGAATCTCGTTCGAAACAGAGTTCCACTTACGATCGGTGAAACAGCGTCTACTGCGAATATCCGCGATAACCGACATGTTCTGGTGATCGAACGTCACCCTGGTCAACACTCCCGATAACAATTCGCGATCATCGTGCACTTTTAACGAATAAAATCCACGACCGACCGCGGAGCGAACGCGCGCACTACATTTCCGAAGCGCCGACGAAACTGTCATGGCGGCCGAACCGACGAACGACCGCACTACGCGTTTGGAAAAACTCTCCGCCAGATACATCTAGAGCCGCGGTCTTTTAAAAATCTCTCCGAATCGAGCGTTCGAATACGTCGAAATACCAGATATTTGTCGTCGGTTCACAGCACGAATCGCAATCTTTGCAAGTCGAAAACTGTTACGAATTTAAAATTGACCGGTTAGTTGAACGAGATATTCGCGCGTTTTTATTAGTCAATATGGCAGATTCAGAACGACGGTGACCGACTTTATCAACGGTTGATGTTTGATCTGACTGACGTTGCTAGCGATATCTCTTTTTATCATGCATGTGCGTTCGTGTCATATAAGTAACGTATGAAATCATCATAAAAGGGGCACTCTAAGCACCCTGTACCTTCTAAATTTGTTTGCATTATTCGAAATCTCCAAAAAGTTTGCTCTTAAAAGAAGATAAATTATATTCGGACGTTGAAAAGAAAAAAAATCAAGATACTGAGTGCAAAAAGTGCAAGCAACGCGAACAGATCTAAATACAAGGAGTCCTACATGTTTCTAAAAATTGTTTGAAAATTAATAAAATATTCAAATATATATTTATATCGTCTAAACGTCTTTTTTGTTATTCCATTTTATTATATATATATATTTTTTTTTAAGTTACTCGTATCTTTTAATCTAATCTCTCTAATCTGGCGCCCCTCATAATTTCTCCATCGCTGGATTCGCAGCTGAATTAGCGAAATATCGCATGCGCTAGAAAAAGCTACACCGCTAGCAACACTTTGCCAGTGTGGATGTGGAACTTTTCTCTACCTATTCATTATGTACGAGTCAACTGACCAGTAATTTTGTAAGTGCGTTTTGTTTTGACGCGTGGGACGTGTCGTTCACAGTGACAAGAGGTTGCGATTACGAAACACCATTTATACTGTCGAAGTAACGAATTGACCGATCCGTTCTCAATGCATTGAGCGACTTTGAGAGGTTATTAGCTCTCCTGATTCACCGCGGCGTTCACACGCTTACGCGAAATAATGTTTCGTTATCGTAATATAAGCTACAATATCGAAGCATGATTATACACACGTCAACGAATATTAGAACATTCATGATGTATTGATTTGTTCGTACCCTGAGTCGTCGACCTGAACTGTCAGTGTACCTACTTTCGATTGTGTCATTCTCACAAAAAAGCAATTTTCGTATTTACATCGCCGCCAACGGTGTAAACAGTATTTTTAAGTCGGTAGAAAATCAATTGATCGATATTACTTAATACAATATTATTGTCAGTTTATATATGATCATAAATAAAAAATGAATTGATATATATATGTATATAATATGAGTAATAGTGATCTGTTTTTTTAGCTGATCTTGCACAATATTCATCTTTTCTTTTTGTATCGGAGAACAATATAGAAGAGATAAACTGTGCAAAATTTCAGCTAAAAGGAACAGACTTAGATTCTCTTATTGAATATCGAGAGCTTTGCATTTTTAGAAGCTTCCATTTTTTCATTTTTAGAAGATTAAGGGCAATGGGTGCAACACCGAGTCGCTATGAAGATCTCTCCAAGAATGTGCACCTGGGAAGATTCTGTGGGAGACAAAGCATACCCACGAATGATCCATTTTGGAGTACATTTCTATCTTATAATATACGACCACCTATTACGAGGAATGATCAGATAGAATTGGATTCTCGTTTGGATTCATCGTGTCAACAATTACTTGTTAATAATTTGATTACTGGCAATTTTGGTACTCTAATACAAATAGCTTTGATACGCATCAATGAATTACTAGCACCTGTACAGAATCAAAAGTAAGCATGCATCGGCTTCGTTGATACAGCATAATGAATTGCGATGTTAAATGAATTTAAAACATTTTTATTTTATGTCTAGAATTGTGTATGATTTATTTACAGTATAATATCGGCATGGCAAACATACAATGCATTGTTTGCTGTAAGATGTATTTTAAAATACCTCATTGAGATTGTTGGTGAAGAACAAATGCTAAATCATATTGAAGCACCACAAACAGCAAATGATGCACTTCCTTCTTATAGATTAGCATATTTTATTGAAGCATTGATTGAACTTATTACAGATGTACCTTTATGGTAAGTGAAGACAATATACTATAAAATTACGAGCACAAACAAAGCAAATTTTCTGCTTTCTGACAATTGGCTCCGACAAGTAGACATGTGTTAAAGCAATAGGAAAAACTTGATCAGAAAACTTGATCAGAACCAATTGATTCTGATTGTCAGAAAGCAAAAAATCTGCTTTGTACTCGTATCCAAACAGCATTTATTTTAAAAAATGCATACTGTATGCGTTATAAATGTATCTATAATTTTTTTATAGTGAATTTACATATGTTGTTCACTTGGAGGCGATTAATTGTTTACTTGTGTTGCTCTCGGTGCAATTATTTTCTCAAACTGCAGCCGAATACAGCACAGTATATAGGATAGCAATGCACGCGCATCTGAATCAACATGCATCTACTATGGTGTGTACACTGTTGCACAATTTTATTCAACAGGAGCACGCTCCCCCGGGATTACTGACGCAACAGTCGGGGGGTAGTATTGTATTCAGTATTGCTGGTAAATATGACTATCACAAAACGTAATCGGTCCATTTTACAAAGCATTAATGTAAAGCATCGTTTCAGCTGGGTTGTGGAATGTAATAAGAATGGGCATAGGCAGTAGTTCGAAAAATATACAGGTTGCACATAATGGCACTGCTGAAGATGAAGAGAAAAAACGCGATACGGAAACTCCGCTCGCTAGTCAATCCCTATTGCTTTTACTGGTTCTGACGAATCACTGTACTGCTACACAAAATCCATATAGGAACGCGCTTTTCTCTTTTATAGATATGCAAGGTGAACATTGGACTGATTTAATTTGATTACAAGCATCCTGATATAGAGTATTAATATTGCATGTCGCGAATAAAAATATATTTTTTATTACAGAAGATCATACTATATCGCAAGGGAAAGCAATTGATACCTTTAAATTTAATTTAAATAAATTATATAATACCATTTGTAAAATACCAAATACAGACGAAGTCACGCTTCTTCTCTACATGCTGTTACATAGAAACTCGAGTGTAAAACAGGATATAATGAGAAGGCCAGACATACAACTACTGGCAAGTGTTGTCAACACTCATATTTTTTTTTAATTACATGTTTAATAATTGTTTTTACATCTAATATTTAATAATTTCACGTTGAAACATTTACAGGTAACTCCAATATTACAAATATTATATCATGCGCCAAATAATACATCCCATCATATTTATATGTCTCTTATCATCTTGCTAATTTTAAGCGAAGATGAAACGTTTAACAAACGAATACACGAAATTGTAAGCATCATTATTTTATATATTTCTGTAATAATTAAAATGATTATAATAATTATATTATTTTTTTCAAGATGCTTAAAGGTGTAACATGGTATACTGAGAGATCCATAAGCGAAATATCATTAGGTGGTCTTTTAATTCTTGTAGTGATTCGCACGATACAATATAATATGTTTAAAATGAGAGTAAGTATAAAATTTTTGTGTACATTGATATAGCACATTTACAAATTATAATATTTATTATTATTTTTTTCATCATTATTAGGACAAATATCTTCACACAAACTGTCTGGCAGCCTTAGCAAACATGTCTGCCCAATTCACATCCTTACACCCTTATGTTAGTCAGAGGTTATTAAGTCTGTTTGAAACTCTTGCAAAAAAACATGCACGGTTAGAAGCAAGAATTCTAGAATTAACACAGTCAACAACTCTCCCTTCCAATAATAGTGTTGTTCTTGATACAACTATTGATACGATTATATATATATATATATATACATATATAAGGTCCGATTACATCAACGTTACTGTATCTTTTATAAATGAGGTTTAAAATTCTTTTTTTCTCTCAGAAAAGGGAGAGGGAAGTCTTGTACAAAGTAACGTTGGTGCAATCGAGTCTAACATATATAAGTAAATTGTTTTTTGTGTAGTATTTATTAGATAAAATATATTCTTTTCAGATTCAAGACTTGACTATACTTGAGGAAGTCTTACGGATGGTGCTAGAAATTATAAATAGTTGTTTAACCCATAGGTTAGCGCACAATCCGAATTTAATTTACACTTTATTATATAAAAAAGACGTCTTTCAACCATTTAGGACACATTCTGCTTTTCAAGATATTGTACAAAATATTGATTCTGTAAGTTTCCGTTTTTAAATTATTAATCATTAATAATATTTTCATATTTCATATATTATATCCTGAATCGATATACATATATAGATATGTGTCATAATTGAAAATTTTTTTAACATAATTTTTAGGTAATTAATTTTTTCTCGTATAAATTGGAACAAAAAGATCAATCACAATTAGGTGTTAGTCAAGTATTATCCACTATACGGCAAGGAACTTTAGAATGGCCAAGAGATCGTTTAAGAGTACGTAGGAATTGTTACAAATCATTATGATCTGTTTACACTTATGAGAATTTTAATTATGTATATACTGTTTGTAGAAATTCCCAGAATTGAAGTTCAAATATGTAGAAGAAGAACAACCGGAGGAATTTTTCATTCCTTACGTGTGGAGTGTCGTTTGTCAAGGAGCGTTATTACATTGGAATGCGGAGAATATAAAATTATTTTCTCCTAATAATGGCGAAGCAACCATCATTGTTTGCTGATACTGAGATGAGGGGTGCATTCTTCTATAAATATTCAAAGCGATGACACAAGTTGATACGCAAAACTTAATAAGTTTGTAATAGAAATTGTCAAAAACAAAAGCATAAATATTTTCTTTTGAATAAATTAAAATGGAAATTTTAAGAATTAAAAGAAAAATAAAAATATATGCGGCAAAAAACATAACGTATGGTATCAAATACAAGTATTACTTGACGAGAAATATACTTGTAGTAAGATATATTTCTCAAAATTCAATTTGAAATTCAGTTCGACATTGTCAAACATTTTTTTGTTACATCATTTCTTTGTATAATCATTTCAATATTTATTATGAAATCGAAAACAAATTAATTTAAATTAAATATTACTTTTTCATTTTTATATCACATGTTACGAAGTAAGATGTAAAAGACTTAACAACAGGTATTTTATATCCTTGAAGATCAGATTTTATAACTTTTCTGCATTTTGTTATGATTATATATAAATGATGTAATAACATGTATCAAACCAAAATGATAGATGTAATTATTGCATCTCAATGGAACTGGTTAAAGTTATTGTAGTATTTTGCATTATGAGATACAAGAGATAATTTTATGTTATTAAAGATTATTAATATATGCATGAGAAGTTATAATCTACACGAATAATATAATTTACAAATGCCTGTATAACTTGAAAACTAAATTTTCTTGTAATCTCCTAATTGAAAATATATAATGATTCGAAGTATTTTTTAATGCAAAAATGTAAAATTATCGAAACTTTAGTGAATTACATGTGGTAGCCTAATCAAAGTAGCATGCAATTTGGTTTCAATAATACAACTGCAATATATTTGTAAATAATTATCGAGAAAATTTAGTTTCTATTTGTTTAATTTAAAACGTGGCAATATAATATTTGTATAATTCTGTTATTCACGCTGTATATGTGCAAATAATTTTTATTTAATATACATATACATCAATAAAAACTTTGATATTTATAAATACCTCGTTTCATTTCTTCAAACATTCGTTTAGCATTTATTAGATTAACGGAAATAGGACATACATTTTCTAGGACAAATGTGAAAGGGCGATGTAGGAAAAAAAATGGAAATAATCCAATGTCCATTTTTAACCGACAGGTCATTTAAAAATCGTATATCGCGTACGCGGTAATCTATACTCGAAAGATACAGTTTATTTTCCTCTGGAGTCTCCATCAAATCAGTTGAAAATTTATCAATTACTTTGACCTGCCGGCTACGCAATGGTCAATTCGCATGTTCGAATGTACATCTTTATTAAACAAATACAGTTGACGTCTTAATGTTATTTATAATGTCGTTATAGATAGTATTTCATTTTTCCTAGCCTGTGCAGCGTGTATATGCGGCCGCGCGTGATCCTGTGTCGTGTACTTGTGTGTATAATTAATATACTATTGCTATATAATATACTTCTCATTTTTGTCTTGAACGATCTTTCAGTTTGCAGAGTTAACAAGATAATTTGACTGTTTCTGTGCGTCGCGGTGCAGACGCGCCGAGTAACTCAGTGTGTCACGTTAAAATTAAAGACTTGTAAAGTCGTAAACATTGCCTTAGCCATACGTCACGTTACGGCTCGAAACGTGTGTGTGCTTAGCGTACAGATAGTATTTTTTTTTCTTTTAATTATTTATTTATTCATAATAATTAAATTCCTTAACTGTAATATACTATACCGTTACTTAATCTTATTAGTTAACACACAATCAATCTGCGATGAGGAGGGAATTTAGTCGGCACGCAACGATATTCCGCATTACGGCCTAGCTAATCAGTAATTGATTATTTCACTCATTACATTACCGTCATCGCGCAATTTATCTTTTATTGTTAACATCCGATCGTATCGTTATTACGCGCTATTTCTTCACGTACTTTTCTTTCCTTTTTCTTTTTTTCTTCTTTTTTTTTCTTTTTAAGAGAGTGTCGCATATAACGAGAAATAATAACGAGGTTCTGGAGTGATCGCTCGATATCTCATGAGAAATATGTAATATATTTATACACGCTCTACATGTTTCTTATGACTTGGATGCACTTTTTAGCTTATTCGATTCCAATATCCCCGGGCAAAATAGAAAAAAAAAAATGAATCGTTCGAAATATACACAGCAATTTCAAATTAATGAACTTCCTACACTCAATTTGGATTCGTTCTATCGAAAACTATCAGCACACGTCAATAATCCGCGCGAGCGCTCTCAAAAAGCTCTCGCGTAAACACGAGTGAAAAGCTCCATCAGATTACGTGGGGGAAAAAAATTTGCCGCATTGCCGAATCCTGCGGCAAGACTAACGTCTGCTTCTTTTATATATATTTCTCATTCGACGCTACGGAAGGAAACGGCAAACTATAAACGGGACGAATGGCACGAGCGTTCGCTCCGCGAAGCGTTATAATTTCTCGATTTACACGCGCGCGTGATCGCGCGTTTATACATGCAACGTTTTTCACTGCCGTCGCACCGGGATAGGTGTCCGTATGTACGTGGAGCGTGTGATGTACGTGTGTCTGTAAAAGTCGATACGCATCGGTGGCGGCGGGCGTGTAATATGCGCTGAAGAGAATGCCCCTCGCCTTGTCGTGATAGACGAGAGGGAGTCCTCCTCTCGGAAATTCGGAAGATAAGATTTGACGTGTTACAGAGCCTCCGATTTTTCCGAAC
Organism: Trachymyrmex cornetzi; assembly: GCF_001594075.2. Classification (NCBI taxonomy): domain Eukaryota; kingdom Metazoa; phylum Arthropoda; class Insecta; order Hymenoptera; family Formicidae; genus Trachymyrmex; species Trachymyrmex cornetzi. The sequence goes on along the minus strand of NW_017300113.1, from coordinate 624,966 downwards.
TCTCTCGTTCTTCCCTTAAGATCCAAAATATTTTCCTCTGGCCGTTTCGGGCGAACGGCACGTATGTGTATGCGTATGTGTGTATAAGTGAGACGAAGACGGGGGAAGAGTATGTATATTTATACACGTAAACATACATACATACATACACGGGGGTATCTGTGCATATGTATACGTACACGCTCTAGCTGCCTACAAAATACAATGGTACATTACAAATTCTTATTTTTTTTTTTCCCTCATTTCCTTTTACTCTTCCCTCTTTTACCCCTTTACATCGTCATCATTTGCAAACAGCTTAGATATATTTTTTTTTATGTATATATTATATAATAGTATCATCTAGTTGGTTTTTGTTCTCTGCGTTCCTTCATTTCTCGTTTAATTAAATGATTAAGTACACATCTTTAGAGCGGATGCGCGCAACCGATTAGGTTCACGTGTGTTGCGAATCACTTCTCGTTTCATTGATTTCCTGATTTCTCGGTCGAAAGAGACTTTTGACCTCCCGATATCTCGCTAAATAACGAAAGAGTTGTTCGCAAAGCGCATGGGCGTCCCTTATTTCATCGCGTTCGAATTAAGGATCATCTTATCACTCTACATATATTTTTTTTTCTTGCGTAATATTAAATCATGTACATACAAAGCATCTCGAGCTTGACGTAACTTATGCCACGTGTTGCTTGTTGTTGATTTTGACCCATTTATGTATCACGACTAAAGTTATTTTTTAATTTTCCCAGGGTTGGAAAAAGTTACATTATCAAAGTAACTTGTTACCGTTCTTTTTTTCTGAAAAGTCATTATAATTTCCATTATTACTTTTCCAGTGAATTTTTCTGACTCCTTTCTTAAGTTGCATCCAATTGTCTTGGTCATTAATTGACCAGTTCAATATAAGATCTACAGTGACTACACTGTTAGAAATGTTCTTAAATTTCATTAACTTTTAAGTTACATAATTGAATTTAATTTGAATTTAATTTCATGACATTACATTAAATTTAATGTATTTGTAACTAAAAAGTATATTTATGTACACGTGCATAAAATTTAATGTATTTTTCATGAAAATTTATGAAATTTAATGTACTTTTCATAAAATTTTATTAAAAGTACATTAAATTTCATAAATTTAATGTACACGTTCATTACATTTAAGTAACTACTGTAACTTAATTTTGTTAAATCATTCATTACTTTTAATTTCATTCATAACCACCAGCATCATTTACATGTAAAGGAAGCTCGTGGTTACATTTCTAACAGTGTATGATTGTAGTTAATCACAACATGGTCAAACATAACACTTTCTTTCTTTGAAACATACTTATACGTAATTCCATTGTACGTTTACAAAGTACCGATAAAAGTAACGATTATATTCATTATCCAAAAAAATAACTGCGTTACCATTAATGTTACAAATAAGGAAACGTTACTCTCTAAATTCTTTGGAGTGGAATCTCACTATAAAGAGTAAAAATTGAGCCAATCTTGAAAAAGAATGATCCAATTTTTAATCTTTAAGAATGAGATTTCATTCTTCAGAGGACATTCACTCTAAAAAATGTTAGAGAGAGCTCATTTGTAACTGAAAAAAGTAATTTTAAGGGTAACGACATTACAAGTAATCCATTACTTCCCAACTCTGTTTTTTACATGAGCAAATATATTCTTTTTTTCAGAAAGGAAGGGAAATGAATGGCGAATCTTCCAGGCGATAAGAATAGGAGAGAAGCGATGAAACCGACGGGGAACTGTATCGCGTAAATAAAGGGATGCCCCATGCGTGTACGGTCATCGGGCAAAATTACTTTCTGCGAGATACCTTTTTCCCACCGCGATTTTCACGCGTTCTTCTGACTTCGTTACATCGACATCGCATGATAAACTCGATAGAAGAGTGCGCCTGTACGCTTATTTACGATGTCGCTTGTACGACAGTCGAACGAAATAGGAATCACAAATATATCTTCCAAACTGTATAATTCACTGTGCACTTATGCTCGAGGATTAAGCATATAAACGCATGTGTACACATTTACGTAAGCTAATTTAGACACACTCATCAAGGCCAGATCCCTTCTTGATTTCAATCCTGCGAGAACCCCCACGGTGGAGGTCCGTCACGAGTGCCTCGGCTGATTTTTTTTATTGATTACCTTCTCACTGTGTTGCTATACGATCTTTATAAAATACGAGATTACGTTTATGATAAAATTCGCGTTGCAGTGTAATAAAATCGCGTTAGGAGAAAACACTAGGAAAGGAAAGACAGTACAAAAGCAAGCGTACACATCGGTATTTCATGTATATAAGTGTATATATGCGATCTGGTGTTATCAGGAACAGATAAACGATCATGCACGCCTCTATTTGTCTTTTTTGTTCTTTCCGATGGTTCTTTCCGTCAAGCTCCGCTTTCTCGTTTAGAGCAATCCGAATTTTCGATCGAAATATCTGCTTTCGCGCGAGTCGGAGAAATGCGTAAGAGAGGGTGCGTATTGTTTAACCCTCTCCGGAAACGGAGAGAGAGAGAGAGAAAGAGAGAGATGGGGAAAAAGAAACCTATCTCCCGAGAACGAGAAAGAAATCCTTACAAAGTCGCGACGTTTCGCGACCGCTCGTTGGTGAAGCAAAGCTTCCCAAAAAACGTTTCCGACAAATCCCTTATAAAAATGATATGATATGCTCGTTGGAAAAATAAATTGTGTGTTCATTATAGTTCCCTATATGAATATAGATATATCCGTACGCGAGTTCTTCGGTACTGGTGCCTCCGCATTCGAACAATTCGGTATAATTCTACATTTATGTCAACACAGAGACGCACACATACACGAGGATCCGTTCATTATTTCGCGACGATAACGGATGCGCAGCCGTCGTGTCACCATTATGACGAAAGAGAAAGAGAGACAGAGAAAGATAGAAAGAGAGTTTAATGTACCCCACGACGGGATCATTGCACGTGTATGACGCGTTTTCCGACACGGGACCATCGACAGGTATTGTGCTTCGAAAGCCCATCAGACGAACGGAGCGTCGCCCGGGAGCGACGCCCAGTAAACGCGCGTCCTTAACTTCTAAACCGTAAAATACAATCGGAACTTTTCACTATAACGCGCTTTTAGGTAGCTATAAAAGAGCTAAACCTGCGTCGGGCAATAGCGATTGCATGGCAAGCTCACTGTGCACCTGAACTACGATATCGCGAGAAGTTCCTAATAACAATACAGGGCTGACCCGTCTATGGTGACGGGATACTGCGAAGAAAAGAGAAAACAGAAAGAGGTAAACGCAGCGTCTGAAATTCGCTGTTAAAGCAGACAATACAAATTCAACGTACTACACTTGCTTAAAAGGCACGTAAAAGCATCAGTTTTCTCTCTGTGAAAAGAGCGATTGCACGATACGACACGTCTTGGGTCGGGGATATTAACGGGAGAAGCACGCTCGATAGCTCCCCCAGCCGCTGCGCATTACTTTAGAATAATCGTCTACTACTCGAGACGAGACTCTCGCCACGGAATAATGAATGGATGCTGATATATATATATATATATATATGTATATATATATATGTAGAGCACGTGCGTGACGCGCGCACATAAACTACGTACGGTTAACTGCCGTTAATTCGTCAAACGCTTATAGACAAACTGAAACAACCTCAAACGAGGAATGAATAATCCACCCTTAAGCCGATCCTTCACGTGTCAGATAATTTTAATTAATTAGAAATGAATATTTATACCAGAGGAAATTACATAACGCATGAAGCGTCTGCTCGCGCGCGGATTGTTCCCCTTGCCGAATATTTCATGTTCTCCAAACATTGACGGATTAAACGATTGGCGAAACCGTCGTTTTTAAACGCGCCGTTTTTGTATGTGACACGCTTACGCATCATATATGGATATGATGCTATACCGATTATCTTAAATGTTGAAGCACTAGCATAAGATGCGTGGCAATGTCCTTACTAATCTTCTGCAGACCGATCAGGAAGGAACATCGTGCAAAAGAAAAACGATCGAAGGCGTAACGATATTTAAAAAAATAAAAGTGTGCAAAATTGGGCAAGCATCGTATGGCCCAGGCTCAACCCGATTCACGTGCTACACCGAAGCGATTGGCTTACAGCTTATTTTCGTATCTACGCGCGTTTCGCTGCCGGTTTATTAATTAACGTCAGCTCGTATCACGAGCGCTTTTGATCAAAATACGAAAGACACGATTATTGCGAGAGAATTACATTCATGAGATCAAATGGACCTTAGATAAGAAAGTTTAGTCGAGAAGACGAGGAAGAATATAGAGTCGGCTCAGCACTCTGTTTCGCATTTAAAACTACGCTACCGGGCCGTCCTGCCTACAGTAATAATAAACATAATAATAATAATAATAAAAACAACTTTCGATAAAATGGCTAGATATAGTCGCAGCGATTAGTAATGATAAAATAGCGATAACCGTATTAAAAAGAAGGAAAAATAGTTAGAAGTATAAAAAAAAAGTTCCCTTGTCCTACTACTACCAATGATGAGAGTCAAGAATATAAATTAATAACTGCCGTAAATATTCCAATCGAGAATATTTTTACGACATTTTAAGTATCTCTTGCGTGTGTCTCCGATTCTACCAACATCAGCGACGTGTGTTCATAGGTAGAAAGAGTTTTAACTATATTCAATAAAGCGTCCCGCACTCTTACAAGTTTTTTCCTGACGCTTAAGACGAGTACTAACTGAATGCCGTTTTATATCTCGTTACTTCATCGATTATACCAACGTCATCTACGAGAAAAGGTGAACGGATGGGGACGGATAATACGATAACGCTCTCGCGTAGTAAAGAGGGTTAATAATCGTTTATAGAATCGATCGAGCAGTGTATGGAGCGGCTTAGAACGTTAAATCTTATTACTCTATATTCTGGAAATTCGAAAGCGTAATAAATATTCTAATCCCTTAACGACGCTTTCGTGATATTTGATGCACAAGAAGAGAAATTCGAGAAACCGATCTTTCGGACGCAAATCGCGTTCAACGAGAGATCCGTAAACGATAATCTGAAACTCTTTACTCTCGCAGATTAAATTCGCGAAGCCGCCGATAGCTACGCAAGGAATCTTCATCACGAGATATTTTCGAAATGTGTTCGATAAACATCAGACGGGTGCGCACGACGAGAAGAAACGATATATAATGGAGAAATTTTACAGAAAGTGGCACGCGGCCAGTACTCCTCTCAGTGTCACGCGAAGAAAGGGGGGATGTGTGAGAATGCTCAGTGTAAAGATAGTAGGGTGATTTAAACATCACGATGATCCCACTCCAGATCGTGCGGCGAGTTGTGATGGCGGTGCCGACCGTTGCTGAGATCGCAATCGTTCTCACAGTCGGAGCTGTCGAGGTCATCATCTCGGAACGAGCCATCCTCGGAATCGGAGCTACCGGAGTCGTCCACGTCCTCGTCCCGCTGGCTCTGATGATGCTGGTCCTGTTCCGTCAACCTGTCCATCGGATTCACGGTGATGGCGAGGGCCGAGTCGTCCCAGGCCATCTCCGTCTCTGCGGCGAGCTCGTCACCGGCAGATCGTCG